>NC_051276.1:35459621-35529621 GCF_015220745.1 Sebastes umbrosus | reverse complement strand
CTTGTCATGAATAACGCTCCAAAGTTGGGCTAAATTTTGGCAAGGAAAAACTGGCATGGCCATTTTCAGAAGGGGTCCCTTGACCTCTGACCTACAGATATGTGAATGTAAATGGGTTCTATGGGTACCCACGAGTTAATCACAGCCTCATGAAACTTTACAGCCACAAACTACAGACCTAGAGCATTCAGAGGATGGATGGATCAGACTAGAGACCTAGAGCATTCAGAGGATGGATGGATCAGACTAGAGACCTAGAGCATTCAGAGGATGGATGGATCAGGCTAGAGACCTAGAGCATTCAGAGGATGGATGGATCAAACTAGAGACCTAGAGCATTCAGAGGATGGATGGATCAAACTAGAGACCTAGAGCATTCAGAGGATGGATGGATCAAACTAGAGACCTAGAGCATTCAGAGGATGGATGGCTTTCCTAGCTACATTGATCAATAAGGGGGTTTCTGAGCAGTTTACACAGCACAAGTGCTCGCCATCCAATCACCGAAAAATGCAGAAATCTCCAAATGTCAAAACGTTTTTGATCCCAAATCACAGCATGTCTTTTTCTATGGTGTTCCTCAAGGTCTAGGTGTCTTAATGTGGTATTTTGAGGGATTATTGATCATTTTTATCAATTCTCCAGTGGTAAAAAATGGTAAAATTTAGCACCAAATCTGTGTAACAAATGGTGTCTACTTATGAGACATAATAGAGAATGAGGATGACCATCATATACTTCTATCATCATGTTCTAAACCCTGATACACTAGAACAACTTGTCACACAGTGTTGAGCTGCATCTCAAATGAATCTTCAGGTTCCAGCCTTCAGATGATGTACACCACTTCTATGTGACATCTACTGTTGACCTGCTATCGCCCCCTAAGCACCCCCTAGATCTGGTCTATTGTGGGTCTCAGAGGGTTAAAGGCAGACTGAGATGGATTGTGTTCTCTGCTGCAGGTTTCAAGTCTCTGCACGTTTTAGAAAAAAAGCAGTTTGAGTTTCACAGACGGAGGATTCCCATCCGGCCAGGAAGTTCCTCACCTCTGCGTTCACACCTTTTTTGGTCTTTGTTGTGCAGTTGCATGTTAATCAGTATCAGAGTGAGTGTGTGTTTGGGTTTGGCAGACTGACTGACTGACACTCCCCCGGCTCCCTGCAGGCCTGAACCAGCCGGAGAATGTGCACAATGTCGGCGCTGCCTGGCTCCGGGGCGATGATCACAGGTCAGCGTGCCGAGGCAAAACCGGCACGTTGGTTCAGAGCATCCTGCGCTTCAGTAATCTGCAGCAGGACCACGACGACGTTACAACCGGCATCATTTTTATTGTGAAGAATGACTGAATGGCAGTATTTTTCTTTACTTTCAGGTACTTTAAATACTGTACACTCCCTTTTTAGTGCCCCCAAATCCCCAAATCTCCTCTCAGCTCTTTAACATGTCAGGATTTGGGCGTTGTGTATCTCCAGCGGTGGAAGAAGTACTCAAGTAAAAGTTAAAAAATGCAAGATGAGTTCAGTATCAAAAGTACTTATTATGAGGAATTGGTTATATTAATATAGACATGATATTATTGTTTAGCTCAAGATGAAGTAATCTCTATAAAAATACATATATGATAGGTTTTATTTTGTGTTTAATATGAAAAGTAACTATTAGAAAGTAGCAGAAAATAGTAATAGATACTATAAAGTATCTAAAAAATTACAGTACTTGAAGAAAGCTTTGGAGGTTTATGACATCTGGGAAATGTTTTGGGGAATTTGTTCAAATGTATTTATTCTATTTATTTATTTTTATTTATTTGTTTGTTTATTTATGTATTTATATTTATTTATTTATATTTATTTATTTGTTTATTTTATTTTTTATTGTTTCATTTTCTTTATCTATATTTACTTATTTATTTGTTTATTAATTTATATTAATTTATTTATTTACTTCATTATATTTTCATGGTTAATATATATCCTTTTAACTTCATGTTTAGTTATTAACTTTCACTTAAGATTTTTTATAATAATATTTTTTATAATAATAATAATAATAATTTTTATATTATTATTTTATACACTGGCATATATTCAATTTGGGCGAAGGTTCATTTGTGTTGTATGTACAATGTGTTAAATATATCAAATCCATAAATATATGTTTAAAAGAAACATGCTCTGTGTATCATTTTGCAGGTGAAACCAGAACCTGCAAAACCTCTTGTACCCGACTCCTTCAGGTAAATGTGGAAATAAAAGTATAAGTTGTGTGTGAACCTGAAGTGCAGCAGGATTCCTGTGCAGAAGGCGTGTCGTAGTGTCATGTGGTGCAGTTTCAGCTGCAGTTATAGGTCCATATAAGGAAAACAGCTGCACTATGTCTGTGTGCAAAATACTCATTTACGAGCAAAACTCAGATTTTAAGTCTTGTACGAGCAAAAAAGTTGAAATATTCACTGTGAAGAACGGCTTTCCTCCAGAGCGTTAAATTATTCCTTAGCTGTATTTTAATCTCATATACTTTTATATAGTTTAAAGATACTGAAAACGTCCTTAATATTTGCTATATATATACGTCTCTGGTAGCGGCATCCTTCAGGTAAAAGTTGTATAAAAGTATAATCTGTAAAGTTCATAAAGTTCACTTTAGTGGCTCTAACTTCCCTCCTCCTCCGCAGCAGCAGGTGTGTCATTTGCTGGATTTTTCAGCAGCAGTTAAGTCCTTACAAGGACAAAGATGGGAAGAAGAAGAAGAAGACGCTGGTACGTACAGTAGGGGGCGTGGCCACTCAGGTAACTCCCTGAAATCCTGCGCTACTCCAGCGCTTGGACAAGTTAGAAGTCATAAAAGGAAAAAAGATTTAAAAAGAACATTGTTGTTGCTTCGCAGGCGTAATTCAGTGACAGAGGAGCATTCGAGTGTCTGTAAATGAACGTACTGACATGTCTCTGCAGGTTTCAGGGTGTGGACACAATAACTGGAACACCTCTGCAATGTAAAGACATGCAAAACTATTGTGAAGCAGTCGACTGTGTTACATTATAAAAGAGCAGAGTGACACTACCTCACTGTAAAAATAGATCATTCAATTAAACCAAATGGATGATTATTGTTAGGTAATAGGTAGTTATTTGAGCAGTAAAAGAGGATGAGTTTAGGATGAGACAAGAAGAAGAAGAACACATGACAACAGGAGAGAAGAAGGTGGATAATCTAATAATCTAAATAGACGGCAGCTTGGTAGGGAGGTAAAACAAGCACCAACAAACCGAGAAAGTTTGAGGCAACAGAGAGAAAATAAATGATGAAGTAAAGAGAGATGGATAGATCCAGTTCAGTCACACAGCAGTTTGTGAAATAGTCACAAAATTGAATGTATTGATTCATGTACATAGATGTAGATGTGATGGTCAACATGAAATTGGTATGTAATCCACGTAATCGTGAACCACGAAGTATAAAGAGCGGCGAACGCCACTAGGGAGGAGGTCGGCGTGGATGGGTCGGTCAAAAAACACCAGACTTTCACCAGAAGTCAACGTTGATTTATTTTTCACGTAATTTCCGTACTTAAGTTACACCACTTCCGGAGTTAATTAAACCCAAACCGCGATCTTTTCCTAAAGCTAACTAAGTAGTTTTTGTCACGTAACTTCCGTGACAAAACCTAAGTAGTTAGGCTAAGACTAAGTAGTTAGGAAGTTTGCTTTAATTAAGCTCTAATCTGAGAACCGTTTTTAAAAAGAAGCAGACAGATGTCAGATTCCTCCGTGTGAACGCGGCCTCAGTTTTCAGCTGTAAACCGGTCTCAGCAGAGAGGTGACTGATGTTGTGTCGCCGTGGAATGTAAAGCATTTGGTTAATTGTTGTCTATTTACAGGAAACCTGTACTGTATCCACATCCCCTCAGACACCAGCTACTGTAACTGCTCAGTTCAGACAGTCAGTAGTTTGTGAAACAGTCACGAAATTGAATGTATTGATTCGTGTGTATGAACACGAATTTCACATTTTTTTCTTGATGGTCGGCACAAAATGAAGTCGTATGTAATCCACATACTTGTGAACTGGGAAGTATAAAGAGCGGCGAACTCTTTCACCCAGGAGACCGATGTTAATGTCCCGCGTGAAACCAGAAGTCAACGTTGATTTATTTGTCATGTAACTTCCGTACTTAAGTTACACCACTTCCGAAGTGTAACATTTATTGGAGATAAAATTGTAGAGAGATGACAGGAAATGACATTGAACAACGATGGACTTGAGCTGGACGCCAACTTTTGAAAGTCAAGAACCGCTCGCTACACATGTTCAATATGTTCAAATACGTCTCGTGTTATTAAGGCCCCGTCTACACATACACAGATATTTTTATAAACGGATGTTTCCCTCTACGTTTTGGCCTCTCGTCCACACGCAATAAACGGATATTTTTGAAAACGACTTCTAAGGTGCAGGTTTTTAAAAATTCCAATTACTTTGTATCAGTGTGGACGTGTAAAACGGAGCGTTTGGGACACGATGGCGTCCTCGCCTCAATTTGTGCCCATTGTTGTTTTATGTAATGAGCGTGCACCAGAAACAATAACCAAGATGACGGACTAACGGCTAATTTACGTTTTGCTAGCTCTGCTCGGACTGATTCCTACTTTACATTTGAAGCTAATATTGCTGCACCACTTCACGGACAAATGGAGGCGTCTGCTGCGCCCAGCGGTATTTGGTTCACCTCAGCACCGGCGGTTGGTTTAAAGTCCACCAGGAACAACGGTTTTGGATGAGGT
This sequence comes from Sebastes umbrosus, assembly GCF_015220745.1. Lineage (NCBI taxonomy): Eukaryota > Metazoa > Chordata > Actinopteri > Perciformes > Sebastidae > Sebastes > Sebastes umbrosus. Next base: position 35,524,837 of record NC_051276.1, on the reverse strand, counting down.
CCGGCCGAAGCAGCTGATGGGCCTAAACCACTCTGGCCCACGTGGGTCCTTTAACTCACAACTTCTAGTGGAAACTCCAAAGTTTCCAGAAGATTCCGAACAAGCCAAACTTCAGTGTGTCAAATGATGAATAATCAACCAATGAAGAGGAGACAACAGAGGAGAATGAATATTGTAATGAGTCAAACTCTTGTAAACTCACGTCGACGGTCCGGATTCACAGGATTTACTTGCAGCTTGAAACCAAAACAAACGGCCCACCCGGAGGTCCTGGTTTCAAGGTTTAACATCAGATAACATCTCAACTGGCAGGACCAAGAACCTGACGGACAAACTCTGATAGATTTACATGATTTACATTCTCCAGTGCTTCCTCACCGTTTCTAAACAACTCTTTATAGGGAGCAATAAATTGGGATTTCAGTCGCTTACATGACTGTAATCTACACGTACCGAAGACAAAGCTCTGCAATGTGGAACTTTTGGAAAAAGTTAAAAAGTACTCTTCATATAAGTAGAAAAGTGTACAAGAGTTTCTTTACATTTTGAGCTTTTGATAATAAATATCTGAGACTCAAGTACTGCACTTAAAGGGAGTGTTAGTAAGAATCAGAAATGTCTTGTTAACAGCTTCACCTGTGTCCGTTAAGTCAACTAAAGTCAGCGTCCTGTTGCTGGCGCTTGTGCTCGCTCTACATAGACATGAAGGAGCATCACTCAACACAGTGAGGAGACACACGTCAGCTAAAAGCACAATATCACTCTATATTTCAGCTGCTTGGCAGTAATGTTAGCTGACCAGACCAAGGTCTCTCCATGAATCAATGCTGATCCTAGTGTTGGCTTTTCCTGCCTCAGCCTCCCGACCGCGATCAACACTGTTGAACAGACGGGCTTCACTAGATACAACCAACGCAAAAAAAGCAATTCTGTTGCAATTCCGTTGAAATGCATTAAAATGGAGTGTAAATACAGGTATATTCAGGCAGACAGTACAAGGAAAATTAAAGTTTGTTTTTTTAACATAACAGCATGTAAACATGTTCTAGTTGAAACACAAAATACAACCTGAAAATGAGCACGATATGGGACCTTTGAGTACAAGTATCTGAGTACTTCTTCCACCTCTGGAGACGACTGACGTTTGAGAACCTCCCAACAGTGTACACAGTAGTTAACAAACAGTAGCTCCACCTCAACTACTACAACTATGCTGTTTACACAACAATGCATGAGTAATAATAATAGTCCAGTAATATGATGTAATAGTACAACAATTCACAATTAGTACTTTTACTGACCTGTCCAGGGTGTACTGCGCCTTCGCCTAAAGCCAGCTGGGATCGGCTCCAGCCCCGCCCACGTTACAGATAATGGATGAATGGATGGACCAAGTCAGGAGACAACACCTTGAAGTTAGACCTGCAGGCTGAAGGACTAAAAGGTTTGTCTACAGCACCCTCTCCTAAAAAAAAATGATTGAAGTCATCCATTAATCTGAGTGAAAAAATAACTACCTTGATTTTCATGGTGGGTGGGGCCAGGGCGGTGATCTCTTTCTGCATGCGGTCAGCGATGCCGGGGAACATGGTGGTGCCACCGGATAGCATGGTGTTGGCGTACAGGTCCTTACGGATGTCCACGTCGCACTTCATGATGCTGTTGTAATTCGTCTCGTGGATGCCAGCCGACTCCATTCCTGAACACACGGACGGAACGAGAGTTCATTTAGTGTTCAGTTCAACTCTAATGTTGATTTCTAGCTCATACCAGACCAGAATCGTCAATGACGACACCCTGATGGCAGCGGAAAACCTTCACGTACTGAGAAGTGCCCAGAAACTCTGTCCAAGATCTTTATAAGAGCGATTGGTCAAAATAGTCTTTAGGCTGAGACGACATTTTACGACTCAAATCAGAGTTAGAGAGATTTGGCTGATGTTTGACGGGACACAGCAAGGAACAGTAGAATTGAAGTTGGATCATCCTCCTGGATTGACCAAGAACTCAGGGACGATATCAGAGAGAGAGGAGGCAAGACCAAACTAAATTGTATAATTTTGACTCCAAATGGAGTAGTTTTATTATAATAATGAAATATGATCAAGATAATAACAAATAAGATCAATAACAATGTAAATAAGATAACTAAAAGGAATCCAAAGTCAAGTATGTACATTCAATATGATGGAGTGTTGTTTTAGTCGCGTTAAGGCCTCGTCTTTTAGAAACTATTCAGAAAAAAGACCAGCACAGCATTTTATGCGTTTTTAAAGGCAGAGTTTTAACACACAGCTCAGCTGAACCGTGTTTCTGAAAAGAGGTTTAATAAATGATCTTAATTCTTCCTCCACTACTGTGTTGAAATCCGGTCTGGGGGCCACACACTGCTCAGAGAGGTTGGGGGTGAACGAGGCTTTCACAGGGGCCCAGCAGCTCATCTTTGCTCCCAGGAGCCACCGGGAGGTTCATCTGGTCGTGTATTTATGACCTGCAGAGACCTGCAGTTCAGACTGACAGTCGCCCTGCAGAGAAGCATTGTGGTCATTTTTCTTTTTGGAGATCTTTAGATGTTTTAGTAACCTGAGGGGCAGGTTTTGCTTCATGTGTTAATGTCAATGCTCAACTGCACAGTTGTTTTAGTTTGCGTCCCTTATTGCCGCCACGCTCACAATCTTCTGATACATTTACGTAAGAATTTAAGGCGACAGGAGTTTATTCAGTCCCTCAGATAATTAGATTAGATTCAACTTTATTGTCATTGCACATAGTACAAGTACAACAAAATGCAGTTTTGCATCTAACCAGAGTGCAAACTAGTATATCTATACACAGAGAGATTATGTACATAGAACTATATGCATATGGGACTAAGTGAATATTTATAGGATGAATATAGGAGGGTAGATATGTATATACAGAGGGATCATATATTATATATATATACAGGAGAGGATTGTTCAGATAAGAGTCAAATAAAGAGTCAAATAGTGTGAGTGGTTCCTGAAGTATTTCTAACCTCCTGCTGCTAAAGAACTAAAGTAAACAGATTTCCATCATCACACACAAACCTGATCTGAACACGCTGTTCCTTAAATCTTAGTCCAGTTAGTCGTCAAAGAAAGACAGGACGTGTCTTAAACATGTTGCTTTAAAAACCCCTTAATCATGAATTTAAGATGATGTTTAGTTCCTCAAACGGACATGTTCAAGTCACATTCCACCTGAAATTTAATTTGTTTTTAAGCATAAAAAATAAGAGATTCTGTTCGAGGCTGCAACTAACGATTATTTTCATTATCGAATCATCTGAGGATTACTTTATCGATTAATTGATTAATCGTTTGGTCTAGAAAATGTTTGAAAACAATGAAAACCATCAGAATTTACTAAAAGCCAAAGGCCTATATGGTTCGCCACGTATCACAGCGAGCAGCGCCCTGAAGTCGGGCTAAGCTCAACGCAGTGGAAAGCCGTCGTGTCGCGATGCAAACTGTTGGAAAATAACTTGTTTCAGAGGTCAGTGGTGGCGTCGTCGCCGTTGTGTCTGAAAGAACCTTCAGTGAGTGAGAGAAGGAGAGAGAAATACTCAGGAGCAAAAATAAATAAAAACTGATGAGTTCATACCAGAGAAAGTTCAGGTGAGTTATTAGAATTATTCACTTTTCTTTCCTGAGAATTAAAAGTCAAATTAAAAGTAGGTCCATCTTTCCCTGGAGCTCTGGTCCCCATGGTCCTCTGGTTGATCCGAACATGGTCAAAATGTTATTTTAGTTTTTACAACGAGAAGAAACTGAGTGACTTTCAGGTCAAATAAAGCATTAGAGTGACTTTGTGCAAGAAAATTATTATTATTATTATTATTGTAAAAAAAAGGGAAACAATAAACTGCAACACAGGTTAAAACAAACAAACAAACAAACAGATCTTAATATGAGATTCAGCTCATTGTTTTAAAGCAGGAAATATTAATATTTAAACATATATTCATTTGGTTTAGAGTGAAGTTTATTTTATTTTATTTTAATCTACAAATTCTCTCTTCTAGCAGCAGGAAATATTAATATATAAACATAAATCCTTTGTCCCCCGAGCCATCAAACTGTACAACACCTCTCTAGGAGGACGGTCTGCAGGACAGATAATAATGCACTATACTCACCTTTAACAGTCTCTTCTGCACTTTATTCACTTTTTTAATAGTCGTGTATCACAGCTGTTACCTGCACTATATTCACTTTTAACAGTTTTTGTATTTTTATATCTGGTATATTTTTTGTACTTTGTACTACTAACTTTTTTACTGCCTTTTTACTAACATGTTTTGCACCATGGAACTGTGATGCTGGAAACTTGAATTTCCCTCGGGATCAATAAAGTTACTATCTATCTATCTATCTATCTATCTATATATTAATTTGGTATAAAGTGAAGTTCTTTGTTTGTTTATTAACTTACAGCTTCTCTCTTCTAGCAGCAGGAAATATTCATATATATGAACAAGTATTAATTTGGTATAAAGTGAAGTTTCCTGGTTTCAGAGAGGTCATTTTAAATCTCTACTCACCTTTCCGGGCCGACGAGCCAATCACAGCTCAGTATAATCCATGACGTCACAGAAAACCCTGAGGGCTCTTCCTCTTTTTCTATAAACTGGTTTCTACCCCCCCCCCCCCCGCTGACAGATGTCTCCTCCAGCCAATCAGAGGCCGAGCTGGGGGAACCTGAGGGATCCTGCTCACCTGGACCAATCAGAGGCCGAGCTGTTCACCTGGACCAATCAGAGGCCGAGCTGAGAGAACGTTACCTTTTATGGACACCATGCAGAGTGAGTCACCGCCAGCGCGCATAAAGGCTGTGCGGGTTTGGCTCGTGATGCTGCATTCACCGCGCACAGCTGGGGCAGAAAGACACGCACGACCTCACCACCGACACCAAGAGAAGAAACACCCAGCTCACCTGCACAGGTAAGAAGCAGCAGCAGCAGCTGAACTACTACAGGACACAGATTCCAGCTCTGCTCAGACAGCTTTTAAAACTGTAGAAATCTGTCAAATGTCTCCTATATGTGGAACTTTGAAAGCAGCAGATTGTAGTTGTAACTCTTTAAATGCAGAGAGTCTGACTTTAAACACGACGAGCTGTTAAAAAGCTGTTTAAAAGTGTGTTTTTGCATAAAGATGAAACTTCCTGAGAAGTATTTCTGCAACAAACGAGCCCTTAAAGGGTTAATCCGGAAGCGCTCAGTGCAAGTATGAGGATGTTGACTCCCAATCCGGTAAACCTGCAGCTTAAAGAACACAAAATGAATAAAAAGCACTTATTTTTATTAAATGTATTTATTATTTTTGACTGCAATTTCAATATGATCCTTTTTAACATAATTTGTATTTATTTTAAGACACACATGGTGTGATTCTTGCAGGATCTGCACCAAACAAAGATGTTTTCTTATCTCTGCATAATATTTAATTTAAAAAATTGTATGTTTGTCACACCTCCTGTGATTATATGCCATAATGCGATTTGTTGATTTAATTGTGCCGCTTTACTTACTTTTCAAGTTATAAACCGATGAGACACTGAAGAATGAAATACATCCGTAGTGTTAACAGTAAAGTTCTCTTTTTTTAAGAATGGTTTCACTGTGAAGTCACTCTGTGGTTTGTTAAAAGGAGGAAACATCAGTTTCCGTGGTGCATTATGAAAGATTTCTTTACAAACTGGGGCTTGTTGGGAGTTTTACATTTTCTTTTTTTGTAAGTAGTTTTTTTTTTTTTTTTTTTTTTTTTAAATGAACATTGTCACATTTTGGTCAACAAATTGAATAAACCTATATGCAAAATAATATTAATATAATCAAAAGAAATCCATTAAAATAACTCCTATATACAAAATGATATTATAATAAAAATAACTCATATATGCAAAATAATATTATAATACAAATAAATCAATTAAAAAAATATCTACAAAATCATAACATACAAACAAAATAAAAGACACATCAAATACATATTCCTACATTAATCTGCACTGCTGTGTGTGCAGGTATTGTGTGATGGTGTGTGGGGGAATTCTTACATTTTAGTTTGAGTTGCGTAACAGTTCCAGTTGTGTGTGAATGTCCTGAGGGGATGGCTGCTCCTTTTACTGCATCAACCTGTTTCAGACCCTCAACTCAACCTGAATTACCACAACTTCATTCACTTTGTCGCTCTATAACCGACTGCACGCTGCAGATAAACTCCTCTCAACGTAAAAAGGGTGCAGTTAAAGATGTTAAACGCATGTTGCATCATAAAAGCATAAAGATGTTGCTGAAGAGTTGTGTAGAGTTTGCTAAACGGGAGTGGTTCATGTCCTGTCTGGACTTGTTGCAAATGTCTTGAAGCAACTTATTAGCTACTCACAATGCACTCCTAAATCATTTTATTTATATATATATTAAACACATTTATTTTCATGGTTAATGACTGGTCATGAATAAAGTGATGCTTTAAAAACACATTGCATATGTTGTACTCTAAACATCCTGTTTTCTGGAGTTAGATAGTGAATATAATCAATAGGATGCATTATCAGCTTCAAACATCCCCTTGGACGGATATTTTTAATCATGAGTAGAAACAATCAATCTTGTATGAATAATATAACATTTAACACAAATGATGTACTTTTAACCAAATGATTAATGGATAAAAGTTCACTTTACACTTCCTCGTCGCCTACAAGGCCTATTGGAAAAAGGCTGCTTCATCAACATGTGCAGTAAAATCTGATCTGCACTCGCCGAAATTTGAGCAAATCGCAACGCACGACCGCAGCTCCAGTTAGTGTCATACCCTGAGACTCGTGTCTGGTCGGCCATGCTTGCTGAAAGCGAGGGCGTGGCTCTACCTGATGATGTGGACCACTTGATTGGCTTATAGACATCCAGTCAAATCAGTTGTTGCATTTGGGTGGAGTCAGATGACAGTAGAAAGTCCATTCGATTGGTAAGGGGATCTGAAAGGGTTAAAAAAAAGTCACATGGGTTATCAGGTTGGACGACTTGAAGGGCCCACAAAAAAACCCAACGGTCATCCCAGTGACCTGCATCAGAATAATATGTGGATGCACGTTTCTGTTTTTGTTAATTTCACTTTAAGTGTGTTGAAATCAGAGCTGAGAAATTTGTGCAACTTCGAGACTCCTCGTCATACCGGATGGCGTTGCATCACTACTCTGGATTTTGTAACCGTTGAGTTTCCAGAAGTCAGTAGTGAGCCGGCAGGAAAACATTACATAACTGCTTATTTCTGACTAAACTTCTGGTATTATTTATGGTTTTAAAAACCCTTACTTTAAATAATTATCAGCTATTTATGGTGTGATCCCGGTCACTTCCACACCGCTTATTTCTGACAAATTTTCTTAAAACGGTTAAAGCTTCTTATTATACTTAAAAATTATTTCTTTTATCCACTATGCTGTTTTTGAGCGTTTTGTATCGATACCAAAACTCATGGATCATTTATTAATTCAGTTTTCAGGTGATTAACTATAAAGAGTTTACTGAGACCACAGGAACTATTTATGGTGCATTATGGGAGAAAAATAAGCTTTAATGTAAATGTTTGCTTTCAGAAATGGAAGACGACGTTGCTGCCCTGGTTGTTGACAATGGCTCCGGCATGTGCAAGGCCGGTTTCGCCGGTGACGACGCCCCCCGCGCCGTCTTCCCCTCCATCGTCGGTCGCCCCAGACATCAGGTACCAACGCCAGCATGATGACGTTTAAAATCTAACCCACCAGGTAAACGCAGTGTGACTGTAAAGGTGTGTTTGTGTGCAGGGTGTGATGGTGGGAATGGGACAGAAGGACAGCTACGTGGGAGACGAAGCCCAGAGCAAGAGAGGCATCCTGACCCTGAAGTACCCCATCGAGCACGGCATCGTCACCAACTGGGACGACATGGAGAAGGTAAAGACATTTACGTCACGTTTACACACCTGGAGCTCAGCTCAGAGAACATCTGGTCCAACTTAACAGTCCACCTTAAGAGAGTCTGAGCCGGTGTTGCAGGATACGGGAAGTTGGCTTAGGTCTTGAGGAGTTGTAGCATTTATTCACCAACAAAAAAAACTGTCTGTCACGTGATGCCATTGGGCCCAAAAAAGACTTTTTCCCATAGACATACATTGGGAAAGAGACGTCTGTAACTCAGCAGATCATTTTTTTTAGGTGAATCAACTTCCCAGTATGAATACTCTAAAAGTCCTTTTTTAAATCATTAGGTCCTAAAAGTTGTAAAATGCACTAATAGCTGAATCCAGAGTTATTTCCCTTCGTCCGTTCATGTGAATGAGCTCTGGAGCGAGGGCTGCGGGGCGGAGTTAGCAAGCCTTGACGACGGCTTTGACCCCGTGACCGAGCGGACGCTACTGCGCCTGCTCCATGGGCCCAATAGATGCGGAAGATCGTCGCAAGATCCGGGTACTTTTCCAGTTGGAAGTCGAGCCATTTTGGCTTCATGCTCCTATGAGCAAATTTCATAGGAATGAATGTTGGGCCCCGCCTCCAACGCTGGATCCAGTTCTCTTTATACATCCATGATCTACATGGAGAGCCAGCTGCCATGTTTCTACAGTAGCTCAGAACAGACAAACCAAACACTGGCTCTAGAGAGGGTCATACATGTTTTCGCGTCAGCCACCGTAGTTCTCCTACATGCTTGGCACACGGGAGAAATTCAATAAGGTCTCAGTTGGTTGCAATCTGCAACCTCACCGCTAGATGCACCTTTAAGTAAGAGTAGCATTACCATCGTGAAGAAACACTGTTTAACAAGAAAGTCCTGCAAAAACCTTTACCTAACAGTACTGAGAGTAAACTCACTCATAATGCAGAATGGCCCACTTCAGCATAATATTGATGTGTAAGAATCTCTGTCCTGCAGATCTGGCATCACACCTTCTACAACGAGCTCCGTGTTGCACCTGAGGAGCATCCAGTCCTGCTGACCGAAGCTCCACTCAACCCCAAGGCCAACAGGGAGAAGATGACACAGGTGTGTTCACACTTTCTTCAAAACCAGTTGGAACGAACTACAGGTTGTTTTTGTGTTTTTGTTTTGGTCTTCAGCAGTGAACACCTGTTGTGTTTTCTCTTTGGTCCAGATCATGTTCGAGACCTTCAACTGTCCTGCCATGTATGTGGCCATCCAGGCCGTCCTGTCCCTGTACGCCTCCGGTCGTACCACAGGTGAGAACTCAAACATTTCTCTCTAAAATAGAACATCTTTGTCTATCAAAAGCCAATTTGTGACAAATTCAGACTTCTTACATCCAAAATAACTTGTATTTCCCAACACGTTGGGTTATTCATTCAGTAGTCTGTGCTCTTGGTGCAACATCTAGTGGCCATTAAAGGGACTGCAGCCGAACACGTTTCAGGGTTGAACGATGACTATTGCTGATCAGACTGACCAGAAAAGTCTTTTCCTTTTTGTAACTGGGTGTTTTCTGTCTTGCAGGTATTGTGATGGACTCCGGTGACGGTGTCAGCCACACTGTGCCCATCTACGAGGGTTACGCTCTGCCTCACGCCATCCTCCGTCTGGATCTGGCTGGCAGAGATCTGACCGACTATCTGATGAAGATCCTCACTGAGAGAGGCTACAGTTTCACCACCACTGGTACGAGTTTTACTCCCTTAAACAAATGCTATACGCCCAATTTATAATCTGGAGCCTCTAACTTGAAGTCTAAGGTCGAGAGGCGACGCTCCTGAATGTCTTCCTGAATATTTGCATCTTGTTTTAGTCCTTTTGTAACTCAAATATTTCCACTCTTGAACTCCAGCCGAGCGTGAGATCGTGCGCGACATTAAGGAGAAGCTAAGCTACGTGGCTCTGGACTTCGAGCAGGAGATGCAGACGGCAGCTTCCTCTTCCTCTCTGGAGAAGAGCTACGAGCTTCCCGACGGACAGGTCATCACCATCGGCAACGAGCGGTTCCGCGACCCCGAGGCGCTGTTCCAGCCTTCATTCCTTGGTGGGTTAACACGGACTTTAAATAATTAAAAAACAAGCTGCCTAGTCCTTTGATGAGTCTGGTCTGAGCTAGAAATGAACATTAGAGTTGAACTGAACACTAAATGAACTCTCGTTCCATCTGCGTGTTCAGGAATGGAGTCGGCTGGCATCCACGAGACGACCTACAACAGCATCATGAAGTGCGACGTGGACATCCGTAAGGACCTGTACGCCAACACCGTGCTGTCCGGTGGCACCACCATGTTCCCCGGCATCGCTGACCGCATGCAGAAAGAGATCACCGCCCTGGCCCCACCCACCATGAAAATCAAGGTAGTTATTCTTTCACTTAGGTTAATGAAGGGAAAGGGTCCAGTAGATATAACTCTTTAGTCCTTCAGCCTGCTTGCAGGTCCAAGTCAAGGTGTTGTCTGCTGACTTGGTCTTTAAAGGCTGTACTGCCCCCCAGTGGACTAACTAGAGTATCTGATCTGAAATCTACAGAGAACAAACATTCAGTTTAATGTCACATTATCAGTTTAACTTGAGGTCCACTTGAGGGTCAATTGGCTTTGACGTGTAATAAAAACCTGTGTAATATTTTTTTGCAAGTCCAGAAATCTTAAATAAGAGTACATTAAGGCTTTTGCTGTAGATATTAACCATGCTTCCCACCTGTTTTTCTCCTCCTCTCCAGATCATCGCTCCCCCAGAGAGGAAGTACTCCGTCTGGATCGGCGGCTCCATCCTGGCCTCCCTCTCCACCTTCCAGCAGATGTGGATCAGCAAGCAGGAGTACGACGAGTCCGGCCCCTCCATTGTCCACCGCAAGTGCTTCTAGAAAGCTCCACGTCCTCTTCTGCCCCGGCGGGGACGTTGCCATGCTTTCCAACTGCTCCATCCAACTCGGACGGTCTCTGGTTTATCTTGAGTGAACAGACTAACGGAGCAGCAAATCGCTGAACCTCCTACAAACACCATTTCTGAACATGTTCCTCGAATTCTGCTCACAACTTTCACTCCTTCTGGTGATTAACTACTGATGGTCAAAGAAAACAAACAGTATTATCACTAAACATCTCTTTCTACCCGTGTCTTTCTACCTCTTTCACAACCGAATGCAATAAATTTGCACATCAACATTCTGCTTTTCTCCTCGGCCGTTCTGTCGATTTGACTCTGTCGGAGTCGAGTTGTGTCAATATTCAACAGGAGTGTTTCCTGATCAATAAAATGCCAACATTTTGATATTTACAACTTCTCTCGTCGTTATTTGCTATGAGTTTCACAAATCTTAAAATGTGTTTTGTGCATTTGAAGTTTTCCTATCACTACAGATGCTTTACATCAAAGCACATAATCATTGCCTTCAGTTTGATTTACACACTAAAAACCTTCAGGTGAATCTACTCCTAGATCACTTTCTGTGTTTAGTCATTCTCCCAAAATAATGCCAGAATTAAGATTGCAGTAAAGGAAAGTACTCTTGACTGAAAAATAATGAACAAATGTCATTATACTGCAATGTGCATGGCATTTCTAATTTTATTTAACATTAATTTGGAAAGTTTAATAACCAGCTTCATTAAAAAGAAAATGCAGGAATGGCATTAACTTTGTTTTGAAAAACTTTCAAAGCCAAACCTACACCTCTTGTCTTTTAAATAAAGAAATGCAATAAAAGGGTAAATCTTTAAACTTTCTTGCCTTTTGATCCATAAATGGCCACATGGTGGTGCTAAAGTTTTGATTCAGTGAAAAAGTAATTCTATATTTTTCCCTCCTGTGTTCCAAATACAATATCTATGAATTTGGCCACACCCTTTTCCACCTACATACTTTCTGATATATTGATGTATTTTGTCAATTCTAAAGATTTCTTCCATTGTCCCTAAATTGTCTAACCATACTCTGATGGACGCTCCTTATTTATTCTTTGAAACCTTAAGAAATGGACTCGAATGGGCCGTCCTGGTGCCAAGAGGTTTAAGACATGTTAACAGCAACATCCCTGATCAAAAAACTTGAGGCAAATATTTAATTTAAAAAACGCCGTACCTGAATTCATTAAATGACTGTATTTAGTCTTTAAGGACAACGGCAGTTCTTACCTTAAAGAGAACAATAGCAGAAGCATAATTTGATGTCATCTTATGTGATAATCAAAAATATAATTAACACAGAAACACAAAATGAACTTCATCCGCTGCAGAACGGTACTAAACACCGATATGATATAAACCACTGAGTTAAAATGAACAAACCGATTACACAACATAGATACACCTTGTTATCATAACATGTAGGTGTACAAACACTACAACAGACAGGCCTACATATATGTAGATATATGTGTACTTACTGCACAGTAAATGAATGGATATGATTGATCTCAACATGTGGTGATGTTAAAAGGTGTAATACACTTTAAGTAGATTAAAAACATATAGGCCTATTAAAAGATATAAGGATTACTGATACATGAACATTAGTGTGCACCCAAATTTCTGTTTAAGGTCTCTGGGGACGTATAATATGCATATATAGAAATAATCTCTATGTAGGCTGGCAAGATCTCACCAAGAGATTAATATAAAGAGAAGGTTTTGATCTACATCTTATAATTATTTAAACTTGCTTTGGTTTGATTTGTTACGTCAACAACTTCCTGTTATTAGAACATGTGTTAGCAAAGCATAACACATCAATTAAAGTACATGTTAATGTGAATTAAATGTCACTTTCATTTAGTCTTATTCAAAGCCAGAGTCCTGCATCTCAGGAATGTAGATGGTAAAACCGAGGAAGATGAGGTGTTATATTTGTTTAACGCATAGAAAAGAAATTGTAAAAATTACAAATTGTGGTTTTAAGGGGGGTTATGTGGGGATTTTTTGGCAATGATAAAAATATTTAGAGTAAAACCTGCCTCATATTTTAATAAAGTGGGCCTAACATTGCTCTACGTTCAGACAGTTAAGATTAAGCTATATTAAACATCTAGAATCTACCAAAGCATTGCTTCTTTAATGTTCACAAAACACATCCATAGAAAAATAAAGCTGCTCTTTGTTTGGAGAAAAAATACATTTTTAAAGAGCCAACAAGGTGCTTAAAAAACAGAAAGTTTAAAGTGAATATCTTTAGCTAACTTGTCTGTTCAGGCCTCTTCTTCATCACCATCATCTAGTTTGCATTTGTCTGAGTGAAACTCACCTATTCTCATGTAACGCTGCACAATGTGGGCCCAGTATGCAGAGACATCAGTGATTACCTGCTGCCTTCACTGATGCTAATCACAACGCTGACATCTGCCAAACCCGACGGTCCACATTCTGCAGCTGCTTCAGGAACAATCAGACAGGAGCTGAGTAACAGTAAAAAACTAAAATAAGAAAAAACAATTTTGTTATTTTCACAGGACAACTGCATTTTTTCCTACTTCCACATATGTGTCTCTTATCAGCTTCAAATATGGGTTTATTGCACAATTTCTTTTTCACAATTACCAGGACTGTTTGAAAATTAAGATTTATTTCATGTGAATAGTTGCAGTCAAGATTTATCATGGGTTATAGCATTACACGAGAAACAAAAATGCATTTTTATCAGAATTGTGAATGCGTCAGATAAGAGAGCTCATGACAGAACAATAACACAACTAATCAATGACTGATGATGATCTGTGGCTACATAGAATATAAAGTAATGTTACGAAGACGGGCTACGAGGTGAGCTCGCCTTACATGGACGGATATATCAATATTTTTTATACATGTCACATATTCATTTACATTTTTATTCTTAAATTATTAAATATAAATCCATTTTCTTTTAATTTTTACCTTTATAAGATAAGATAAGATAAGGTAAGATACAACTTTATTAATCCCGACGGAAATTCTTGTGTCAGAGATTGCTCAAAAATTACAACAAGTTCAAGTGTATGAAATAAAAAGTACTATTTCTAGCACCAGTGCCTAATAGAATAACAATTAAGTAAGATACATTTAGTAAAATGAGTAAATAAGATAAGTAAAATAAAAAAGTATAAAAAGATTTTTAAAAAGTAAGCTGAAAAACAGAAAAGGAAGTAATATTGCATGATTGGCATTAATATTGCACACAATGAATACATATATTCAGTTCGGCCCTAACCGGGTACACTGATATTCTGAACTTAAACAGCAAACACAACTTCAGTAGATATACAAATAAACAACTAACACAGTGAACCATATAACATTCTAAGGTTACAGTTGGAATTATGGTTGAAAGTAAACGCCTCTACGGGATCCGACTTCATATAGGGAGGCGGAAACGGAAAAAAACCCATAAACGTTAAAGGCTTACTCAAAAAAAACAACAACAACAATTCTTGTGCATGTTTGCTTACATGCAGCTCGGAGAAGGATGTTCCAAGTTTAAACAAGTATTACTATTCAGCGTGACAAAATCTATGTACCGGGGTCGTTGTTACGAGCCATCCGGTCCTTGCATAACAAAAGTGAGAGCTGCGTCCGTATACTCGGCACCAAGTCAAACACGTTTACAGCGGGTGTTGCGTCTCTGTTCTTTGCAGATGATGTGGTTCTGCTGACTTCATCGGACCGTGACATTCAGCTGCACACTGGGGCGGTTTGCAGCCGAGTGCGAAGCGGTCGGGATGAGAGTCAGTACCTCCAAGTCTGAGGCCAATGGTTCTCTGCTGGAAACCGGTGGACTTGGCCCTCCAGGTGGGGAGTGAGTCTTTGACCCAAGCGAGGGAGTTTTAGAATCTCTGGGTCTCGTTCACGAGTGGTTCAGTGTCCGCAATTATGCGGACGCTGTACCGGGCTGTTGTGGTGAAAAGGGAGCTGAACCGGAAGGCAAAGCTCTCGATTTACCGGTCCATCTACGTTCCAACCCTCACCTATGGCCATGAGCTTTGGGTAGTGACCGAAAGAATGAGGTCGCGGATATAAGCGGCCGAAATTAGCTTTTTTTTTTAACACAACAGCATGTAAACATGTTCTAGTTGAAACACAAAATACAACCTGAAAATGAGCACGATATGGGACCTTTAAGTACAAGTATCTGAGTACTTCTTCCACCTCTGGAGACGACTGACGTTTGAGAGAAACATCCCGGCTGCTCCTGACTCACTATTTATTAAAAACATAAAGTAAGAGCCTGTTGCATGCTAATGACCGGATTTGATTACGGATGTTTTGATGCACATGTGTTCCGGCAGGCACGTCCTGATTGATCGGCTACGATTATGCATATTTTCAGCGGGCGAATGCGTGCTCGTGATTGGAGGAGAGTTTTACCAATAGAGTCCAGTAGGGGGCAGAACTTTGAGTCACTTGTACTTTTATTCTCTGCTACATATTCAGGGAAATATTGTATTTTTTCACTCTCTTTAGTTGGCAGCGTTAGTTACCTTCCAAACAACAACATGTGACGAGCTCATAAAACAAGAGTCTTTGTTCCAGATAGAACCGCCCAACAGTGTACACAGTAGTTAACAAACAGTAGCTCCACCTCAACTACTACAACTATGCTGTTTACACAACAATGCATGAGTAATAATAATAGTCCAGTAATATGATGTAATAGTACAACAATTCACAATTAGTACTTTTACCGACCTGTCCAGGGTGTACTGCGCCTTCGCCTAAAGCCAGCTTGGATCGGCTCCAGCCCCGCCCACGTTACAGATAATGGATGAATGGATAGTACTACTACTTTTAATACTTTTTAATACATTATTTTAGCCTACTTAAGTGACGCGTTCTTTGCAGAACTTTATCCCTATAGGTTGCTGGAAGGTGTGGTTCTCCTAAACAGACATACCCAAAATAAATCTGTAATATCTCCACAACTAGCAGGTCTATCTGCAGGATCTTGGTCTCTATGGATAGGTAAGACCTCAGAGGATTCATCCCCAGAGTCAGTAACATTGTGACTGTTACTCTGCCTGAATAAACTGTGAAGAACCAAAGGAAAAAATGTACATTTAGACAGTGGATAGGACCATTATAGCAATGATGCCGTGCACAGAGACGCCACTGAATTCATTCAGCAACTCCTCGACTACAACTGAGCCAAAGCAGATATAAATAACACAAAGCACATAGATTCTATAAAGGTTTTAGTCAGGATAGGACCAGGAGGACTCTCCATCTGGCACACTTGGATACCTCAAGTGTGCCAAATTGGTTTTCTACCTCTTGAAAGAGAATCTGGCTCTAAAATATTCCTGATATCCACTACAGGAGGCTATGAGACCACAATGGAGCCTTTGACCATGACCTTTACCCTGAGCATCATCACATTCTACCATTGAGCATCATCACATTCTACCATTGAGCATCATCACATTCTACCATTGAGCATCATCACATTCTACCATTGTGCATCATCACATTCTACCATTGAGCATCATCACATTCTACCATTGAGCATCATCACATTCTACCATTGAGCATCATCACATTCTACCATTGTGCACAGTAGAACATCAATAAAAAAAAAAGAAAACAATTCAGAAAAAAGACCACCACAGCATTTTATTAAGTTTGGGTACCAGGTTTGTCAGGTAAAAGAGGTTAAAGACCAAGTCAGGAGACAACACCTTGAAGTTAGACCTGCAGGCCGAAGGACTAAAAGGTTTGTCTAAAGCACCCTTTCCTAAAAAAAAATGATTCTAAATGAATCTGAGTGAAAAAAATAACTACCTTGATTTTCATGGTGGGTGGGGCCAGGGCGGAGATCTCTTTCTGCATGCGGTCAGCGATGCCGGGGAACATGGTGGTGCCACCGGACAGCATGGTGTTGGTGTACAGGTCCTTACGGGTGTCCACGTCGCACTTCATGATGCTGTTGTAGGTCGTCTCGTGGATGCCACACGACTCCATTCCTGAACACACGGACGGAACGAGAGTTCATTTAGTGTTCAGTTCAACTCTAATGTTGATTTCTAGCTCATACCAGACCAGAATCGTCAATGACGACACCCTGATGGCAGCGGAAAACCTTCACGTACTGAGAAGTGCCCAGAAACTCTGTCCAAGATCTTTATAAGAGCGATTGGTCAAAATAGTCTTTAGGCTGAGACGACATTTTACGACTCAAATCAGAGTTAGAGAGATTTGGCTGATGTTTGACGGGACACAGCAAGGAACAGTAGAATTGAAGTTGGATCATCCTCCTGGATTGACCAAGAACTCAGGGACGATATCAGAGAGAGAGGAGGCAAGACCAAACTAAATTGTATAATTTTGACTCCAAATGGAGTAGTTTTATTATAATAATGAAATATGATCAAGATAATAACAAATAAGATCAATAACAATGTAAATAAGATAACTAAAAGGAATCCAAAGTCAAGTATGTACATTCAATATGATGGAGTGTTGTTTTAGTCGCGTTAAGGCCTCGTCTTTTAGAAACTATTCAGAAAAAAGACCAGCACAGCATTTTATGCGTTTTTAAAGGCAGAGTTTTAACACACAGCTCAGCTGAACCGTGTTTCTGAAAAGAGGTTTAATAAATGATCTTAATTCTTCCTCCACTACTGTGTTGAAATCCGGTCTGGGGGCCACACACTGCTCAGAGAGGTTGGGGGTGAACGAGGCTTTCACAGGGGCCCAGCAGCTCATCTTTGCTCACAGGAGCCACCGGGAGGTTCATCTGGTCGTGTATTTATGACCTGCAGAGACCTGCAGTTCAGACTGACAGTCGCCCTGCAGAGAAGCATTGTGGTCATTTTTCTTTTTGGAGATCTTTAGATGTTTTAGTAACCTGAGGGGCAGGTTTTGCTTCATGTGTTAATGTCAATGCTCAACTGCACAGTTGTTTTAGTTTGCGTCCCTTATTGCCGCCACGCTCACAATCTTCTGATACATTTACGTAAGAATTTAAGGCGACAGGAGTTTATTCAGTCCCTCAGATAATTAGATTAGATTCAACTTTATTGTCATTGCACATAGTACAAGTACAACAAAATGCAGTTTTGCATCTAACCAGAGTGCAAACTAGTATATCTATACACAGAGAGATTATGTACATAGAACTATATGCATATGGGACTAAGTGAATATTTATAGGATGAATATAGGAGGGTAGATATGTATATACAGAGCGATCATACATTATATATATATACAGGAGAGGATTGTTCAGATAAGAGTCAAATAAAGAGTCAAATAGTGTGAGTGGTTCCTGAAGTATTTCTAACCTCCTGCTGCTAAAGAACTAAAGTAAACAGATTTCCATCATCACACACAAACCTGATCTGAACACGCTGTTCCTTAAATCTTAGTCCAGTTAGTCGTCAAAGAAAGACAGGACGTGTCTTAAACATGTTGCTTTAAAAACCCCTTAATCATGAATTTAAGATGATGTTTAGTTCCTCAAACGGACATGTTCAAGTCACATTCCACCTGAAATTTAATTTGTTTTTAAGCATAAAAAATAAGAGATTCTGTTCGAGGCTGCAACTAACGATTATTTTCATTATCGAATCATCTGAGGATTACTTTATCGATTAATTGATTAATCGTTTGGTCTAGAAAATGTTTGAAAACAATGAAAACCATCAGAATTTACTTAAAGCCAAAGGCTGCTGTTTTAAAGCAGGAAATATTAATATTTAAAAATATATTCCTTTGGTTTAGAGTGAAGTTTTTTGTTTGTTTATTAACCTACAGGTTCTCTCTTCTTTAGCAAGAAATATTAATATTAAACAAGTATTAATTTGGTATAAAGTGAAGTTTATTTTATTTTATTTTAATCTACAAATTCTCTCTTCCAGCAGCAGAAAATATTAATATATAAACATAAATCCTTTGTCCCCCGAGCCATCAAACTGTACAACACCTCTCTAGGAGGACGGTCTGCAGGACAGATAATAATACACTATACTCATCTTTAACAGTCTCTTCTGCACTTTATTCACTTTTTTAATAGTCGTGTATCACAGCTGTTACCTACACTATATTCACTTTTAACAGTTTTCTTCATCTCCTTGTATTTTTATATCTGGTATATTTTTTGTACTTTGTACTACTAACTTTTTTACTGCCTTTTTACTAACATGTTTTGCACTATGGAACTGTGATGCTGGAAACTTGAATTTCCCTCAGGATCAATAAAGTTACTATCTATCTATCTATCTATCTGTATATTAATTTGGTATAAAGTGAAGTTTTTTGTTTGTTTATTAACTTACAGGTTCTCTCTTCTATAGCAGCAGGAAATATTAATATATATGAACAAGTATTAATTTGGTATAAAGTGAAGTTTCCTGGTTTGAGAGAGGTCTTTTTGAGACATTTTAAATCTCTACTCACCTTTCCGGGTCGACGGGCCAATCACAGCTCAGTATAATCCATGACGTCACAGAAAAGCCTGAAGCCGTGGGCACACTACCCGCATCAGGAGCGCGTGGCGTCTGCGTCGCGTGGTGGCTGCGTGATGCAGGAGTCTGGTGTTCACACTAGACGCTTGTTGGCTGCGTGTCGGCTGCGTGTCCGCTGCCTGTCAGCTGTGTTTCTGCAGCTGCTGTCAGCCCTTTCTTTCTGCGTAGAGTTTGCCTTTTAATGGCCATTTAACTTCATGATAAATATAATTTATATTTATTTTAGACAGAGAAAGGTTCAGAAACGTGTGATAATTAGTAAATAATAGTAATAATCCACAATTAACACTCCATACTGTATTCATTTATGATGCTTTCCAAGTCACTGCTTTTTCCACATCAATGTCCGGCACATATTTCAGAATAAAAGCCTCGTGTTAACAAATGAAGGAATTCTGTGCAAAGAAAACCCGCTTTAGGGCTTTTATTTTGAAATGAAAGCAGGAAGTGTTGATTTAAAAATAAGTTGACTTAACTTTACTTTTTTTCATCTCCGTAACATATTCTACAGATAGACCTTGAAACTGCAGTAAAGTCTTGCTGGTATGAAGTTAATATTCAGTCAATAGATCTGTCATGTTCTCTAAGAACTTTGTATTTATTTTGTGGTAAATGTCTCCCTCTAGTGGTCATCCATTATTCTCTTGTTTACCGCCGCCAATTGTTTTCATTGGTTGTGTTAGTCATGTGACTCAGCCAGGTCATAGTTCAGAGACGCTAATCAGGAAATGCTTCAGTTGTTACGTTATGTGCGGTTAGCTTGCAGCTCCTGCTACTTTTTCCTTTCCCTCCTCTGTTTGAGCCCTCGGAAACTTCGCTTGTAAGTTATATATACGTTTATAGTTAATTATATAATACACACGTGTCATGTGATGTATTTAAGTTACAGTTAAATAATTTATACTTTTATACCTTTAGCTATTTACATGTAAACACTGCTAATGTTAAGCTAGCCGTTAGCAGCCATGGTGTTTCCTTTTAACAGCTGTTTGAGAGCATTCCTGCTGCATTTATGCCAGTACTGTCTTTTTAGGCTGGTAAAGTTTATGTACAGATATTTACAAATAATGTACAGCTATTTACATATAGTTTAAATGTGACATTTGTACGCTATAACTTTGTAGCTGTGATTTACATCATTTTGTGTCTTTCTAAATGTGCCTTTGTTAAAATAGCATGTCGTAATTGCTGCTATCTTTCTGTATCGTTTCAGTTTTACAAAACCAAAAATCCTTTCATGAGAATGACGACAACAGTAAAGAGCATTCAACTTTACTCCAGCCTCTGATTTTCTCTTGAAGCCTGTTCGCTATCTGTTGATTTGTGTACAGACACACACACTGAGAACAGAATAGTAAAAAAGCGTCATCACAGCGGGCTCTACAGCATCAGGAAAATCAAGGTACAGCGCAAGCACGCCTCTCCACGCACTCAAAAGCCTCCATACTCACCTCTTCTCATACATCTTTGGAAGACCACAACTCAAGATGTCACAAAATAGTGAAGTTGGATTGGAACGGTCGTTAACCACTGATGGTAATGTCATGGAACAGGAGCCTGCACGTGAAGGAAGATCACAACATTCCACCTCATCCACCTCATCTAAATCCTCTTCAGCTAGCAGGGCCGCAGCCAGGGCTCGTGCTAAAGTAGAAGCTGTGCGTGCACGTGCCACTTTCGTTCAACGAGAAGCTGATTTAAAGATAGAAGAGGCTCGTCTAGCAGCTGACTTGAAAGTTAAAGAGGCACGCATAGCAGCTCATATCAGCATTGGAGCATGAAAAGAGGTGGCAGCAGCCTTAGCAGAAGCTGAGGTTCTTGAAGCAGCAGCAGAGGGCGAAAGTAGAGCGGGCAGTAGGAGTCATCACGACACAGTTCATGTCACCATTCAGCGCACTCGGGACTATGTCGAACACCACTCCCAAGTACATCTTAGCGATGCAGAGCCCCCAGTACTTAAACCATACACGCCAACTCTATTGCCACTCATCAAACCTGATGTCCAATCAGATAAAAAGGAGCATGCCCATGGGCTTGACAGCAGAGCTTCTCACTTCTTACCCAAAAACAACGCTCACACAGTGCAGCAGCTTGAGAGGGCAACGCCAGTGGTTCGCCAACATACCACAAGAGACAACGACTATCACAGGGTGCAGCAACCTGAAAGGCCAGCACCAGCAGCTCATCCCCACCCCCCTGTTCAACTCCTCTCTGCTCAGTCACACGCTCCCTCTTTCAACAGAGCTTCATTACAGCCACATACTGATGACAGGGCTGGTGTGAGTGATATTGCAAGGTACTTGGTACGTCGAGAGCTTGTGAATTCCGGCCTCATCGAGTTCAACGATCGGCCAGAAAGTTATTGGGCGTGGAAATCCTCATTCCTCAATGCCACTGGAGGACTTGACTTAACTGCCAGCGAGGAGCTTGACCTCTTAACAAAGTGGTTGGGAAACCAGTCTTTGGAGCATGTCATAAGGGTCCGTTCTGTGCATGTCGCCAACCCTGTCATGGGCTTAACAATGGCATGGGATCGCCTAGAGGAGTGCTACGGCTCCCCTGAAGTGATAGAGAGCCCTCTTTGAGAGGATGGAGAACTTTCCTAAAATCAATCACAAATACCCCTTAAAACTCAGGGAGCTGGGAGACCTGCTAAGGGAGTTAGAGTCTGCCAAATCTGAGGGCTACTTGCCTGGGCTCTCGTACCTTGACACTGCCAGGGGTGTCAACCCTATCGTTGAGAAGTTACCATTTGGTCTGCAAGAGAGGTGGTTAGCTCAAGGCTCTCAGTACAAAGAGCAGCACAATGTCTCCTTTCCTCCATTTGCATTTTTCACAGATTTCATATGTAGGGAAGCACGCAGAAGAAATGACCCTAGCTTCACTCTCTCAACAGTACCTGCAGCTCCATCGAACAGTCCCTATAGGTTCTCTACGGGTCCATCGAAGCCTGAACGAATGGAAAGGAGATCAGGATACATCAAAGCTCACGTCTCTGCTCACAAGACAGAAGTTGCATCACATCGCTCAGCTTCTCAGTCAGACAGTTCAAGCGGCAAACTGGGTGACATTGACAGACAATGCCCTATCCACCAGAAACCCCATCCTCTAAAAAAGTGTAGAGGATTTCGGAGCAAGCCACTTGAAGAACGCAAGGCCTTTCTTAAAGAGAACGGTATCTGCTTTAGGTGCTGCCCTTCTACTACTCACCTAGCAAAAGACTGTAAGGCAGCTTTAAAGTGCAGAGAATGTGAGAGTGACCGCCACATTACAGCGCTTCACCCTGGACCCCCTCAATGGAACATAAGAGACCCCTACTCAGAGCATGGCAGGGAGGGTGAAGGAGAGACATCTCAACCAGCAGTCACCTCCAAGTGCACAGAAGTCTGTGGCGAAGGTAATGCACCTAGATCCTGTTCCAAGATCTGCCTGGTGAAGATCTATCCCAAGGCATGCCCAGACAAAGCCACTAAGGTCTATGTTATTCTGGACGACCAGAGTAACAGGTCACTGGTCAGGTCTGAATTCTTCGATCTCTTCCAAATTAGAGGGTCAGACTCGCCATACACTCTCCGCACGTGTGCAGGAGTCACTGAAACTTCTAGGAGAAGAGCCACGGGGTTCATGGCAGAGTCATTGGATGGAACAACAAGTGTGATACTCCCCACACTCATCGAATGCAATCACATGCCAGATGACCGGTCAGAGATTCCAACTCCAGCGGCTGCACAGCACCACACTCACCTGAAGTCCATCGCTCACAGAATACCATACCTAGATCCAGAGGCCCAGATACTCCTACTTCTGGGACGCAACATCATTCAGGTTCATAAAGTAAGAGAGCAACACTATGGTCCTCACAGTGCCCCCTATGCCCAAAGACAAGACCTTGGCTGGGTTGTTATAGGTGACGTCTGCTTGGGTTCAGCCCACAAACCAGTGGCTGTGACCTCCTTCCGGACCAACGTGCTTGAAAATGGATGCCCATCTCTCCTAACTCCTTGCCCCAATCACCTTCAAGTCAAGGAGACGTTTAGTACCCAAGCACAGCATTGCACCTCTCTTCACGGGCTTGCACACGACACCATGGTCCACAATGACTGTAGCCTTGGTAGCACAATCTTTGACAGAACCAAGGATGATGACAAGGTGGGTCTCTCCATCGAAGACAGGCTTTTCCTGCAGATCATGGACAAAGAGAAGTTTATTGATGACACCAACAGCTGGGTGGCGCCTCTTCCATTTCGATCCCCTCGGCGACGGGTCCCAAACAATCGAGAACAGGCCCTCAGTCGCCTTACCTCTCTCCGCCGAGTCCTGGAAAGAAAGCCTGAAATGAAGTCTCAGTTTGTGAACTTCATGCAAAAGATCTTTGATCACGACCAGGCTGAGCTAGCCCCACCACTGTTAGAGGAGGAAGAACGATGGTATTTACCCATGTTTGGCGTATACCACCCTCAAAAGCCAAACCAGATCAGAGTCGTCTTTGACTCCAGTGCTCAACATCATGGCATTTCCCTGAACGATGTGCTTCTTACCGGCCCAGATCTGAACAACAGCTTACTCGGAGTCTTACTGCGCTTCCGAAAGGAAACAGTGACTGTCATAGCAGACATCGAGCAGATGTTTCACAGCTTCACAGTCAGAGAAGACAATCGAGACTTCCTGCGATTCCTATGGTTCAAAGACAACGAACCAGGCAAGGAGATTGTTGAATACAGAATGAAAGTCCATGTATTCGGCAATAGCCCGTCACCGGCAGTAGCCATCTATGGTCTTCATCATGCAGCACAACATGGAGCAAGTGAATATGGCATGGATGCCAAACACTTTGTAGAGCGTGACTTCTACGTTGATGACGGCCTCAAGTCACTCCCATCAGCTGCTGAAGCTATCAACCTGCTGAAAAGAGCACAGGAGATGCTTGCTGCTTCCAACTTACGGCTCCATAAGATAGCATTAAACCACTCTGACGTCTTGGAGGCCTTCCCGACTGAAGACCATGCGAAGGGTCTGCAGAACCTGGACTTCGATGACAACTCAGCCCTCATTCAATGCAGCTTAGGGCTCAGCTGGGATCTCAAACATGACATCTTCACCTTCAGAGTGGCAGCTACAGAGAAGCCCTTCACCCGTAGAGGTGTTCTAGCCACGGTGAACAGTTTGTTCGATCCTCTTGGACTTGTCGCGCCGATCACCATTCAAGGGAAGTTCCTGCTTCGAGAACTCATCAGCCATGAGGCCCTCGACTGGGATAGTCCTCTTCCGGATGAAAAGGAAGCTGAATGGAGGATGTGGAAAGACTCCTTACAAGACCTGAGTGAGTTCAAGATACCAAGAGTTTACATCCCTACCACCCTTTCTACTGCTCAAAGGAAAGAGCTCCACATCTTCTCAGATGCCTCAGTGAAGGCCATCGCCGCTGTAGCTTACCTCAAGGTGATTGACAGTAATGGAGAGTGTCACGTAGGATTCGTCCTGGGAAAGGCGAAACTAGCGCCTGCAGCTGCCCACACTATCCCAAGGTTGGAGCTAGGCGCCGCTGTATTGGCAGTGGAAGTGGCGGAGCTGGTGGAGAGTGAGTTGGACATTAACGCAGACACATTGCAGTTCTATACTGACAGCAAGCTCGTCTAGGGATACATATATAACCAGACCAGATGGTTTCATGTGTATGTCTGCAACAGAGTACAGCGTATAAGGAAGTTCACCCAACCTGAGCAGTGGCACTATGTCTGCACCACTCAGAATCCAGCAGATCATGGCACTCGATCTGTGCCTGCAGCCGAGCTAGCCAGCACGACATGGCTCACAGGACCCCCGTTTCTGTCCCTACCTGAGGGAGTGCCCACTTCAGAAAAGGAGTCATATAAACTCATTGATCCGGATTCCGACACTGAGGTGCGTTCTCATGTCACTACTCTCTCTGTTCCTGCATCTGATCTGGGATCTCATCGCTTCGGAAGGTTCTCTTCCTGGAAGTCTCTGGTGAGGGCTATAACATCCCTGATGCACATCAATCAGTCCCAAAGAAGTGCACCTAAAGCCAAGCATGAGATCTGTAGCGGCTGGCATCAATGCAAAAAAAACGCACACAACAGAAGAACTGTCAAAAGCAGAAAATCTCATCATTAGGTGTGTGCAAAAAGAGACCTACAGCAAAGAGTTCATCTGCTTGGCTGCTGGAAAGGACATCTCAAAAGACAGTCCTCTGAGAAAGATGAACCCCTGTGTGGATGAAGATGGCCTTCTCAGAATAGGAGGTAGGCTCAACCTCGCAACACTCAGCACAAGAGAAAAGTTCCCTCTCGTCATCCCAGGCCGCAGCCACATCGCAACGCTGCTCGTGAGGCATTACCATGAAAAGGTCAAGCACCATGGTCGTGTCTTCACAGAAGGTTCTGTACGCACAGCAGGATTCTGGATCATTGGGGCCAAGAAATGCATCAACAGTATCCTCCACAAATGTGTTGTATGTAAAAAACTTTGTGGGAGAACTACTGAACAAAAGATGACAGACCTACCCTTCGATCGCCTGAGCACAGAGCCACCCTTCACCTATGTGGGACTTGGCATGTGTTCGGTCCTTGGGCTGTTACCACAAGACGAACCCGTGGGGGTCAGGCCAACAGCAAAAGATGGGCTGTACTTTTTACCTGCATGAGCACGCGTGCCGTCCACATAGAGCTCATCGAAGCCATTGATACGTCAAGTTTCATCAATGCATTGCGGCGATTCTTCGCTCTAAGAGGACCTGCTAAGCAAATCCGTTCCAACTGCGGAACCAACTTTACAGGTGCCTGCAAAGAGTTGCATATACTCCTCACTGATCCAAAAGAGCCTAATGTCAGGAAGTACGTGGGTGAAGAAGGCTGCACTTGGATCTTCAATCCTCCTCATTCCTCCCACATGGGAGGAGCTTGGGAGCGAATGATTGGCATCTCCAGACGCATACTCAACTCTATGCTCAAGCAAACCAGTCCTTCACGCCTCCGGGAACCTTTGAGAGCAAAGACCTCCACCGCCAGCAGTGGAGACAGGTGCAGCATCTGGCAAACACCTTTTGGAACAGATGGAGGCGCGAGTACCTTCCTACACTTCAAAGCCGCAGCAAGTGGCAGGACGTACGGCCTAATATCAAGAAAGGTGACTTTGTCTTGCTTAAGGATAACCAGGCGAAGCGGAACGAGTGGCCCATGGCTGTGGTCACAAAGACATTCCCTGACCAAGATGGAAAAGTCAGGAAGATCGAACTCAAGGTTACAAGATCTGTCTCCGAGACAGTTCTTCTCAAGAGTGCTGAGGAAACGGACTGAACTTAATTTCCCTGTTGTTCAGATATGTTATAGTTATTGTGATAGTGGTAATTAATCAATACCAGACGGGGAGTGTCATGTTCTCTAAGAACTTTGTATTTATTTTGCGGTAAATGTCTCCCTCTAGTGGTCATCCATTATTCTCTTGTTTACCGCCGCCAATTGTTTTCATTGGTTGTGTTAGTCATGTGACTCAGCCAGGTCATAGTTCAGAGACGCTAATCAGGAAATGCTTCAGTTGTTACGTTATGTGCGGTTAGCTTGCAGCTCCTGCTACTTTTTCCTTTCCCTCCTCTGTTTGAGCCCTCGGAAACTTCGCTTGTAAGTTATATATACGTTTATAGTTAATTATATAATACACACGTGTCATGTGATGTATTTAAGTTACAGTTAAATAATTTATACTTTTATACCTTTAGCTATTTACATGTAAACACTGCTAATGTTAAGCTAGCCGTTAGCAGCCATGGTGTTTCCTTTTAACAGCTGTTTGAGAGCATTCCTGCTGCATTTATGCCAGTACTGTCTTTTTAGGCTGGTAAAGTTTATGTACAGATATTTACAAATAATGTACAGCTATTTACATATAGTTTAAATGTGACATTTGTACGCTATAACTTTGTAGCTGTGATTTACATCATTTTATGTCTTTCTAAATGTGCCTTTGTTAAAATAGCATGTCGTAATTGCTGCTATCTTTCTGTATCGTTTCAGTTTTACAAAACCAAAAATCCTTTCATGAGAATGACGACAACAGTAAAGAGCATTCAACTTTACTCCAGCCTCTGACTTTCTCTTGAAGCCTGTTCGCTATCTGTTGATTTGTGTACAGACACACACACTGAGAACAGAATAAAATCACTTTCACTGTCTGTGACATATTCTACAGATGTCTAGACATGTAAACTGTATTATGTAGCTGATATGATGTCCATATACTGTCAATAGATCACCTTCACTGTCTGTTGCTGCTGGGACACGCAGCCGAGACGCGAGGGGCTCGCGTCTAAAATAGGCGAGCCTTCTATTCTATAAAATAGACGTCAGACGCGCGTCTCACGCGGGCAGTGTGTCCACCACTTGAGGGCTCTTCCGCTTTTTCTGTAAACTGGTTTCTACACCCCACCTCATCGTCCTCATCCCCCCCCCCCCCCCCCCCGCTGACAGATGTCTCCTCCAGCCAATCAGAGGCCGAGCTGAGGGAACCTGAGGGATCCTGCTCACCTGGACCAATCAGAGGCCGAGCTGAGAGAACATTACCTTTTATGGACACCATGCAGAGTGAGTCACCGCCAGCGCGCATAAAGGCTGTGCGGGTTTGGCCCGTGATGCTGCATTCACCGCGCACAGCTGGGGCAGAAAGACGCACGACCTCACCACCGACACCAAGAGAAGAAACACCCAGCTCACCTGCACAGGTAAGAAGCAGAAGCAGCAGCTGAACTACTACAGGACACAGATTCCAGCTCTGCTCAGACAGCTTTTACAACTTTACGAATCTGTCAAATGTCTCCTATATGTGGAACTTTGAAAGCAGCAGATTGTAGTTGTAACTCTTTAAATGCAGAGAGAGTCTGACTTTAAACACGACGAGCTGTTAAAAAGCTGTTTAAAAGTGTGTTTTTGCATAAAGATGAAACTTCCTGAGAAGTATTTCTGCAACAAACGAGCCCTTAAAGGGTTAATTTTTAAATTTAAATTTTAAAGACACACATGGTGTGATTCTTGCAGGATCTGCACCAAACAAAGATGTTTTCTTATCTCTGCATAATATTTAATTTAAAAATTGTATGTTTGTCACACCTCCTGTGATTATATGCCATAATGCGATTTGTTGATTTAATTGTGCCGCTTTACTTACTTTTCAAGTTATAAACCGATGAGACACTGAAGAATGAAATACATCCGTAGTGTTAACAGTAAAGTTCTCTTTTTTTAAGAATGGTTTCACTGTGAAGTCACTCTGTGGTTTGTTAAAAGGAGGAAACATCAGTTTCCGTGGTGCATTATGAAAGATTTCTTTGCAAGCTGGAGCTTGTTGGGAGTTTTACATTTTCTTTTTTTGTAATTTTTTTTTTTTAAATGCAAAATAATATTAATATAATCAAAAGAAATCCATTAAAATAACTCCTATATACAAAATGATATTATAATAAAAATAACTCATATATGCAAAATAATATTATAATACAAATAAATCAATTAAAAAAATATCTACAAAATCATAACATACAAACAAAATAAAAGACACATCAAATACATATTCCTACATTAATCTGCACTGCTGTGTGTGCAGGTATTGTGTGATGGTGTGTGGGGGAATTCTTACATTTTAGTTTGAGTTGCGTAACAGTTCCAGTTGTGTGTGAATGTCCTGAGGGGATGGCTGCTCCTTTTACTGCATCAACCTGTTTCAGACCCTCAACTCAACCTGAATTACCACAACTTCATTCACTTTGTCGCTCTATAACCGACTGCACGCTGCAGATAAACTCCTCAACGTAAAAAGGGTGCAGTTAAAGATGTTAAACGCATGTTGCATCATAAAAGCATAAAGATGTTGCTGAAGAGTTGTGTAGAGTTTGCTAAACGGGAGTGGTTCATGTCCTGTCTGGACTTGTTGCAAATGTCTTGAAGCAACTTATTAGCTACTCACAATGCACTCCTAAATCATTTTATATATACTGGAAAAACAAAGTTCGGAAACTTGTGTTTGGTCGATTATTTCTCTGTTGTTTCAATGCTAATGGTCATTGTATTTTACATCGTTGGAAAGCCTGTTTATTTACCTTCGCAATGATGTCCAACTTGTAAGGATCATGCATTTGTGGGATGAGCAGCACAGCTGATTATGTGGGTAGCGCCCAAGAAAAATTTGCCAAAATGCTCTGCCAATGGTAAACAGTGTATTCTCATAAGACTACCAGGAAGCCTGCAATGACTGCCCTTCACCTTCAGGCCCGTTGGCGCTGGTGTCGACAACACAGACAATGGAACCTGAACATGTGGGGGAATGTCATGTTCAGTGATGAGTCCAGGTTCTGTCTGCCAAAGTTGGATGGCAGGGTCAAAGTATGGAGACGACGCGGAGAACGCTATGCTGATTGTTGAACCGATGGAGTAACAGCTTTTGGTGGGGGCAGTGTCATGGTGTTGGGGGGGCGGCATCTCCCTCACTGGCAAAACAAGGCTTGTCATCATTGAAGGCCATCTCAATGCAGGGAGATATCGGGATGAGATTCTGCAGCCAGTGGCGATCCCATATCTCCACAATCTGGAACCTAACTTCATCCTCCAAGAAACAACGCCCCCCCACAGAGCCAGGGTTATCACAGACTACCTCCACAATGTGGGAGTAGAGAGAATGGAACGGCCTGCCAAGAGTCCAGACCTCAACCCAATTCAACACTTGTGGGATCAGCTTAGGCATGCTGTACGTGTTAGAGTGACTGACACAACCTCGTTGGCTGACCTGCAACGAATCCTGGTTGAGGAATGGAACGCCATCCCACAGCAACGTGTGACCAGGTTGGTGACCAGCATGAAGAGGAGGTGCCAGGCTGTTGTGGCTGCGTATGGATCTTCCACCGCTACTGAGGCTCCTGACGGTGTATTGAACGAATAAAGTGTAAAATTGCCAATATGTCTTGTTCTTCCTTGTTACTGATAGAGAGTTCAATCATCCAATCCACCAAACAACTCAAAACAGGAGTCAACACCAACAGGAGAATACACTGTTTACCATTGACGGGGCATTTTGGCAAACTTTTCTTGAGCGCTACCCACATAATCAGCTGTGCTGCTCATCCCACAAATGCATGATCCTTACAAGTTGAACATCATTGTGAAGGTAAATAAACAGGCTTTCCAACGATGTAAAATACAATGACCATTAGCATTGTATCAACAGAGAAATAATCCACCAAACACAAGTTTCCAAACTTTGTTTTTCCAGTTTATATAAAATGATTTAGGAGTGCATTGTGAGTAGCTATTAAGTTGCTTTATATATATACATATATATATTAAACACATTTATTTTCATGGTTAATGACTGGTCATGAATAAAGTGATGCTTTAAAACACATTGCATATGTTGTACTCTAAACATCCTGTTTTCTGGAGTTAGATAGTGAATATAATCAATAGGATGCATTATCAGCTTCAAACATCTCCTTGGATGGATATTTTTAATCATAAGTAGAAACAATCAATCTTGTATGAATAATATAACATTTAAGACAAATTATGTACTTTTAACCATATGATTAATGGATAAAAGTTCACCTTTCACTTCCTCGTCGCCTACAAGGCCTATTGGAAAAAGGCTGCTTCATCAACATGTGCAGTAAAATCTGATCTGCACTTGCCGAAATTTGAGCAAATCACAATGCACGATCGCAGCTCCAGTTAGTGTCATACCCTGAGACTCGTGTCCGGTCGGCCATGCTTGCTGAAAGCGAGGGCGTGGCTCTACCTGATGATGTGGACCACTTGATTGGCTTATAGACATCCAGTCAAATCAGTTGTTGCATTTGGGTGGAGTCAGATGACGGTAGAAAGTCCATTCGATTGGTAAAGGGATCTGAAAGGGTTAAAAAAAAGTCACATGGGTTATCAGGTTGGACGACTTGAAGGGCCCACAAAAAAAACCCAACGGTCATCCCAGTGACCTGCATCAGAATAATATGTGGATGCACGTTTCTGTTTTTGTTAATTTCACTTTAAGTGTGTTGAAATCAGAACTGAGAAATTTGTGCAACTTCGAGACTCCTCGTCATACCGGATGGCGTTGCATCACTACTCTGGATTTTGTAACCGTGGAGTTTCCAGAAGTCAGTAGTGAGCCGGCAGGAAAACATTACATAACTGCTTATTTCTGACTAAACTTCTGGTATTATTTATGGTTTTAAAAACCCTTACTTTAAATAATTATCAGCTATTTATGGTGCGTTATGGGGATCGGTTAATTTTAAAGATATTTTTTTTTTACCAAGTTACTGGTGTACTATTTATTACTTTAATAATGAATACAAATTCAATTTGTGTAAAATAAAAAATAAATTAAAACAAATTTATATGTATTTGTTACATTTAGTTTTACGAAGTTAAGAAAATAATGTTTAAGTCCAGCCTGATGTTTCCTTACACATAAAATAATGATCCCGGTCACTTCCACACCGCTTATTTCTGACACATTTTCTTAAAACGGTTAAAGCTTCTTATTATGCTTAAAAATTATATTTCATTTATCCAGTATGCTGTTTTGGATTGATACCAAAACTCATGGATCATTTATTAATTCAGTTTTCAGGTGATTAACTATAAAGAGTTTACTGAGACCACAGGAACTATTTATGGTGCATTATGGGAGAAAAATAAGCTTTAATGTAAATGTTTGCTTTCAGAAATGGAAGACGACGTTGCTGCCCTGGTTGTTGACAATGGCTCTGGCATGTGCAAGGCCGGTTTCGCCGGTGACGACGCCCCCCGCGCCGTCTTCCCCTCCATCGTCGGTCGCCCCAGACATCAGGTACCAACGCCAGCATGATGACGTTTAAAATCTAACCCACCAGGTAAATGCAGTGTGACTGTAAAGGTGTGTTTGTGTGCAGGGTGTGATGGTGGGAATGGGACAGAAGGACAGCTACGTGGGAGACGAAGCCCAGAGCAAGAGAGGCATCCTGACCCTGAAGTACCCCATCGAGCACGGCATCGTCACCAACTGGGACGACATGGAGAAGGTAAAGACATTTACGTCACGTTTACACACCTGGAGCTCAGCTCAGAGAAAATCTGGTCCAACTTAACAGTCCACCTTAAGAGAGTCTGAGCCGGTGTTGCAGGATACGGGAAGTTGGCTTAGGTCTTGAGGAGTTGTAGCATTTATTCACCAACAAAAAACACTGTCGGTCAGGTGATGCCATTGGGCCCAAAAAAGACTTTTTCCCATAGACTTACATTGGGAAAGAGACGTCTGTAACTCAGCAGATCATTTTTTTTTAGGTGAATCAACTTCCCAGTATGAATACTCTAAAAGTCCTTTTTTAAATCATTAGATCCTAAAAGTTGTAAAATGCACTAATAGCTGAATCCAGAGTTATTTCCCTTCCTCTGTTCATGTGAATGAGCTCTGGAGCGAGGGCTGCGGGGCGGAGTTAGCAAGCCTTGACGACGGCTTTGACCCCGTGACCGAGCGGACGCTACTGCTCCTGCTCCATGGGCCCAATAGATGCGGAAGATCGTCGCAAGATCCGGGTACTTTTCCAGTTGGAAGTCGAGCCATTTTGGCTTCATGCTCCCATGAGCAAATTTCATAGGAATGAATGTTGGGCCCCGCCTCCAACGCTGGATCCAGTTCTCTTTATACATCCATGATCTACATAGAGAGCTGGCTGCCATGTTTCTACAGTAGCTCAGAACAGACAAACCAAACACTGGCTCTAGAGAGGGTCATACATGTTTTCGCGTCAGCCACCGTAGTTCTCCTACATGCTTGGCACACGGGAGAAATTCATTAAGGTCTCAGTTGGTTGCAATCTGCAACCTCACCGCTAGATGCACCTTTAAGTAAGAGTAGCATTACCATCGTGAAGAAATACTGTTTAACAAGAAAGTCCTGCAAAAACCTTTACCTAACAGTACTGAGAGTAAACTCACTCATAATGCAGAATGGCCCACTTCAGCATAATATTGATGTGTAAGAATCTCTGTCCTGCAGATCTGGCATCACACCTTCTACAACGAGCTCCGTGTTGCACCTGAGGAGCATCCAGTCCTGCTGACCGAAGCTCCACTCAACCCCAAGGCCAACAGGGAGAAGATGACACAGGTGTGTTCACACTTTCTTCAAAACCAGTTGGAACGAGCTACAGGTTGTTTTTTTGTTTTTGTTTTGGTCTTCAGCAGTGAACACCTGTTGTGTTTTCTCTTTGGTCCAGATCATGTTCGAGACCTTCAACTGTCCTGCCATGTATGTGGCCATCCAGGCCGTCCTGTCCCTGTACGCCTCCGGTCGTACCACAGGTGAGAACTCAAACATTTCTCTAAACTAGAACATCTTTGTCTATCAAAAGCCAATTTATGACAAATTCAGACTTCTTACATCCAAAATAACTTGTATTTCCCAACACGTTGGGTTATTCATTCAGTAGTCTGTGCTCTTGGTGCAACATCTAGTGGCCATTAAAGGGGCTGCAGCCAAACACGTTTCGTGGTTGAACGATGACTATTGCTGATCAGACTGACCAGAAAAGTGTCTTTTCCTTTTTGTAACTGGGTGTTTTCTGTCTTGCAGGTATTGTGCTGGACTCCGGTGACGGTGTCAGCCACACTGTGCCCATCTACGAGGGTTACGCTCTGCCTCACGCCATCCTCCGTCTGGATCTGGCTGGCAGAGATCTGACCGACTATCTGATGAAGATCCTCACTGAGAGAGGCTACAGTTTCACCACCACTGGTACGAGTTTTACTCCCTTAAACAAATGCTATACGCCCAATTATAATCTGGAGCCTCTAACTTGAAGTCTAAGGTCGAGAGGCGACGCTCCTGAATG
Organism: Sebastes umbrosus; assembly: GCF_015220745.1. Taxonomy (NCBI): domain Eukaryota; kingdom Metazoa; phylum Chordata; class Actinopteri; order Perciformes; family Sebastidae; genus Sebastes; species Sebastes umbrosus. Next base: position 35,490,541 of record NC_051276.1, on the reverse strand, counting down.
TCTTCCTGAATATTTGCATCTTGTTTTAGTCCTTTTGTAACTCAAATATTTCCACTCTTGAACTCCAGCCGAGCGTGAGATCGTGCGCGACATTAAGGAGAAGCTATGCTATGTGGCTCTGGATTTCGAGCAGGAGATGCAGACGGCAGCTTCCTCTTCCTCTCTGGAGAAGAGCTACGAGCTTCCCGACGGACAGGTCATCACCATCGGCAACGAGCGGTTCCGCTGCCCCGAGGCGCTGTTCCAGCCTTCATTCCTTGGTGGGTTAACACGGACTTTAAATAATTAAAAAACAAGCTGCCTAGTCCTTTGATGAGTCTGGTCTGAGCTAGAAATGAACATTAGAGTTGAACCTGAACACTAAATGAAACTCTCGTTCCATCTGTGTGTTCAGGAATGGAGTCGGCTGGCATCCACGAGACGACCTACAACAGCATCATGAAGTGTGACGTGGACATCCGTAAGGACCTGTACGCCAACACCGTGCTGTCCGGTGGCACCACCATGTTCCCCGGCATCGCTGACCGCATGCAGAAAGAGATCACCGCCCTGGCCCCATCCACCATGAAAATCAAGGTAGTTATTCTTTCACTTAGGTTGATGAAGGGAAAGGGTCCAGTAGATATAACTCTTTAGTCCTTCAGCCTGCTTGCAGGTCCAACTTCAAAGTGTTGTCTGCTGACTTGGTCTTTAAAGGCTGTACTGCCCCCCAGTGGACTAACTAGAGTATCTGATCTGAAATCTACAGAGAACAAACATTCAGTTTAATGTCACATTATCAGTTTAACTTGAGGTCCACTTGAGGTCAATTGGCTTTGACGTGTAATAAAAACCTGTGTAATATTTTTTTTGCAAGTCCAGAAATCTTAAATAAGAGTACATTAAGGCTTTTGCTGTAGATATTAACCATGCTTCCCACCTGTTTTTCTCCTCCTCTCCAGATCATCGCTCCCCCAGAGAGGAAGTACTCCGTCTGGATCGGCGGCTCCATCCTGGCCTCCCTCTCCACCTTCCAGCAGATGTGGATCAGCAAGCAGGAGTACGACGAGTCCGGCCCCTCCATTGTCCACCGCAAGTGCTTCTAGAAAGCTCCACGTCCTCTTCTGCCCCGGCGGGGACGTTGCCATGCTTTCCAACTGCTCCATCCAACTCGGACGGTCTCTGGTTTATCTTGAGTGAACAGACTAACGGAGTTTCCTGATCAATAAAATGCCAACATTTTGATGTTTACAACTTCTCTTGTCGTTATTTGCTATGAGTTTCACAAATCTTAAAATGTGTTTTGTGCATTTGAGGTTTTCCTATCACTACAGATGCTTTACATCAAAGCACATAATCATTGCCTTCAGTTTGATTTACACACTAAAAACCTTCAGGTGAATCTGCTCCTAGATCACTTTGTGTGTTTAGTCATTCTCCCAAAATATACCAGAATTAAGAATGCAGTAAAGGAAAGTACTCTTGACTGAAAAATAATGACCAAATGTCATTATACTGCAATGCGCATGGCATTTCAAATTTTATTTAACATTAATTTGGAAAGTTTGATAACCAACTTCTTTCAAAAAAAAAAATGCAGGAATGGCATTAACTTTTTGTTTTTTGAAAAACTTTCAAAGCCAAACCTACACCTCTTGTCTTTTAAATAAAGAAATGCAATAAAAGGGTAAATCTTTAAACATTCTTGCCTTTTGATCCATAAATGGCCACATGGTGGTGCTAAAGTTTTGATTCAGTGAAAAAGTAATTCTATATTTTTCCCTCCCGTGTTCCAAATACAATATCTATGAATTTGGCCACACCCTTTTCCACCTACATACTTTCTGATATATTGATGTATTTTGTCAATTCTAAAGATTTCTTCCATTGTCCCTAAATTGTCTAACCATACTCTGATGGACGCTCCTTATTTATTCTTTGAAACCTTAAGAAATGGACTCGAATGGGCCGATCTGGTGCCAAGAGGTTTAAGACATGTTAACAGCAACATCCCTGATCAAAAAACTTGAGGCAAATATGCATATATAGAAATAATCTATATGTAGGCTGGCAAGATCTCACCAAGAGATTAATATAAAGAGAAGGTTTTGATCTACATCTTATAATTATTTAAACTTGCTTTGGTTTGATTTGTTACGTCAACAACTTCCTGTTATTAGAACATGTGTTAGCAAAGCATAACACATCAATTCAAGTACATGTTAATTTGAATTAAATGTCACTTTCATTTAGTCTTATTCAAAGCCAGAGTCCTGCATCTCAGGAATGTAGATGGTAAAACCGAGGAAGATGAGGTGTTATATTTGTTTAACGCATAGAAAAGAAATTGTAAAAATAACAAATTGTGGTTTTATGGGGGGTTATGTGGGGATTTTTTGGCAATGATAAAAATATTTAGAATAACACCTGCCTCATATTTTAATAAAGTGGGCCTAACATTGCTCTACGTTCAGACAGTTAAGATTAAGCTATATTAAACATCTAAAATCTACCTGTAAGAGCCACAATGTGTGAATATAAGTTAAAATGAATAATTTCTAGTTATTGTAACTGACTTAGGTAATGTTTAAAAAGGTAAAGAGAAAAATGCATGTATATTTAATTTTGATGATTTACACTCCCTTTACTATAGTGAGAGAGTGAATGTGCGTTAGAGTTAGGAGGCATCGTTTTTCTACCGTGTGACACTATGGAATATTTAACTTTTCTCAGTAAACGTTTTAAACTGGATTACATCTCCTGTCATTCGCGTCAGACTGAAGTTACTGTGCCTACAGTTCGTTTGTGGCTTATTTTTGGGATTCAGAAGGAATGCCACTACATTAGTAGAAAAAGTGCTCAGAGGAAACTAGCTAACGCGAGCAGGACGGACCACGAGGCTGGATGCTACAACGTGGAGTTCTGAAGGAAAGACCGACGCACCGCTGGAAGAAGAGCTCAATGCAACGTCGCGGTATGTTTTTGACTGAATGAAAACGTCGGACAAGATAAAGAAAAGATCGACCAACAGCTGCTCTGAAGTTAATGAAGATTGATGCTGCTAATTGATACAACCTGTTAATTAGCTACGCAGTGGATTTCTCCAGGTGCAAATTCAACAGCTTGCCTTAAGGAAAAGCCATAGAAGTTTCTGCGTTTTTGAGAAGTTGTGATGCACCTGTCTGATGAGAAAAGTGGAAATACTTTTTACTCACTTGCACGCAATTTACGCATTGCTTTGCTGATATGATGGCTGAAGATAAGGGAGTAATTGATGCTGTGGACATGGAATCTAAAAGAATGTGCAAGTTAACTGAGAGAGCACTGGAGGATAAACTGCATCGGCTGATTGGAACCAGGAGAGGAGTATTAGCTCGGATAACTGGTAAAAGGAAAGAAGTTGACTGTTTGATGAGTGATGCTGACAACTTGCAAAAAGTGCAAAAGATAATGCATAATGATTTCAACCCTCTTATTGTGGAGTTTAAAGAGCTCATCAGGCAAATAGAAGATCTTCTGCCTGGAGAAGAAAAAGATGCAGATGTGAGCAACTGGGTTGTGCCTAAGATGTTGGTTATCAGACAGTTTGAAGAAGAAACTGAAAAATGGATGGATGCTTCAAGTGAAAGCAAAACAAAGAAAGTAAATAGAGCATCTGATGATGATGAGACTGGCAGTAGTAATGATGAAGATGATGATGTATGTCCTGAAGATAGTGCATCACAAGTTGGCTTTAACAAACCAGCACAAAGAAAGAGCTCAAATGTTGGACGCTCATCTGTCATGTCTGTCAGATCATCAGTTTGTGTAAATGAAGAAGCAAAGCTAGCTGGATTGGTTGAATGTGCTGCAGCTCTACAAGAGAAACAGGAGCTTGAATTGGAAGAAGCATGTATTAAAGCCAAGCTAGACAGACTGACTTTAAAGGCTGCTATTGCTGAGAAAAGAGCTCAAGTAAAGGTGTTGAAAGAATATGAGAGATCAGAAGATGGCATGAACAGCTATGTCCGCTCATATGTGGCAGGTGGAGCTCGAGTGAAGGAAGAGGAACAGAGACAACATCCGCTCGCTAACTTACCTGTATCTGGAGGTAAGATGTCATCCAGGTCGTTGCAATTTACACAGCCACAGGTTGTGAGGTCAAGACCCACAGACAACACTAACAGACAACAGCGTGACAGAAGCAGTGATGGGATTCTTCAAGTAATGCAGAAGCAAAATATGATTACAGAGATGATGGTTACTCAACAGAAACAGGCTCAGCTGGTGGCTGGAAGATCTCACCCACCTCTCAGACTTCAGTATTAACAGATGTGTTAAGCCTATCGGATTTGGGCGCACAGTCGAAGCATGATTGCATCATTTTTCTGATGCAAGTGAGAATGCCTATGGCACAGCATCATACCTGGTGTTGGTAAATGAGCAAGGCAGAACCCATTGTTCCTTTGTGATGGGGAAGTCTAGAGTGGCTCCATTAAAACAAGTCACTATTCCAAGACTCGAGTTAACCGCAGCGGTCGTCGCAGTGAAAGTGGACAAGATGTTGCAAGAAGAAATGCAAGTACCACTTCAACAGTCCATTTTCTGGACCGACAGTACAACGGTTCTCAAGTACATCGACAGCGAGACGGCTCGCTTCAAAACATTTGTGGCAAACAGGATTACGCTCATACGTGAGGCTACCAAACCATCACAGTGGAGGTATGTCAGAACATCACAGAATCCTGCTGATCAAGCCACCAGAGGGATGAAAGTTAAGAGCCTGATACAAGGAGAAACATGGATAAATGGACCACAGTTTCTGTTACAGCCAGAAAGTGAATGGCCACAGAGACCAGATAATGTGACTCAAAATCTGCAAAATGATCCAGAGGTCAAGAACATCACAGTGAATACCATCACAGCTGAAGAAAAGTCTGACCCTGTGAACAAATTGCTTCAGTACTACTCAAGTTGGGACCGACTAAAAAGAGCAGTTGCATGGATTTTGAGAGCCAAGGAAACATTGACTGACCTGAAAAACAAAAGAAAAGAGTTACAACTCTCCGTCAGTCAGTCTGAAAAAGATACAGAGAGACAGAGGGTACTTGTGCAACAGCACATTGAAAAGTACAAATCGGCTATGGAAAAGAAACCACTTTCATTGGAACAGCTAATGGCTGCAGAAACGGAGATCATCCGACACAGTCAAGCTCAGTGGTTTCCTGATGAAGTGAAGGCTCTCTACAGTAATGTGTCTGTCAAGAGAAATAGTCAGCTGTACAAGCTTGACCCCATTTTACAAAATGGCATCTTGAGAGTTGGAGGACGGCTGGACAGATCTTCCATGCCAGAGGATGCAAAACACCCAGCAATTCTCTCAAAACACTCCAGAGTAGCCACTCTCATCTTGACTGATGTTCATGAAAAAATTGGACACTGCGGACGCAACTACATGTTGTCGCAGCTAAGACAAAAAATTTTGATTCCTCAAGCAACCTCAGCCATCAGGAAGCTTATATCAGAATGCACGGTCTGTAGGAGACTCCGAGGCCGAGTTGGAGAACAAAAGATGGCAAACCTGCCAGAAGATCGACTCTTACCAGATAAGCCGCCTTTTACCAACGTAGGCGTCGATTTCTTTGGACCCTTTGATGTCAAACGGGGCCGGAGCACTGTAAAAAGGTATGGTGTAATGTTTACCTGCCTCACCATCAGGGCAGTGCATATAGAGGTAGCGGACAGTCTCGACACCAGCTCTTGCATCAACGCTTTGCGCCGTTTCATAAGCAGAAGAGGCCAGATTACCTTCATGCGCTCTGATAACGGCACAAATTTTGTTGGTGCAGAAAAGGAGTTGCGATAATGCCAAAGTTTCTGTACCTCTTTCAATCACTCCCGCTCCCATTACCAAAGTCATTTTTTGATAAGTTTAATAGTACTTTCGGTAAATTCATTTGGAATAACAAAAAATCTAGGCTGAGACTTAGGTTGCTATACCTGCCTTATGAAAGGGGAGGGCTGCAGCTCCCAAATCTGATATTGTATTACTGGTCAGCTCAGTTACGCTCTGCAATGTTCTATTTCTCAATGGAGGCTCTTCCAGCCTGGGTGAATATTGAGCAGGCATCAGCACCAAACCTTCCATTAAAACTGTATTTATACTCTGCAGATCCAAAAAATCTGAAACGAACAACGGAGAACCCTTTCCTTAAAAATACTAGTGACATTTGGTATAAAGCACATCAGCATATTGGGGATACCCCGCCGATTTCTCGCTTCTCCCCCATATGGGGCAATGTATACTTTAAGGCAGGAAGGGCAGATGGTGGTTTCAGAATTTGGGCAGAAAATGGTTTGCAGAAAATGGAGGATCTTTATATGGATGGTAACCTTCTTACATTTGATCATCTGTGTCAGATATATTACATCCCTAAAAAACACTTTTATAAATATTTACAGCTGAAACATTTTATATTATCAAAACATAAGTTCATAATATCTGAACTATCGCTGTCACATCTTGAAAACCTGATACTTCTGAATTTAAATGGGAGGAGTCAGATTTCTTTATTTTACGCAGCTTTGATGTCATATGATAAGGAGTCTACGATTGACAGGCTGGAGGCATGGAGACTGGATATTCAAGAGGACATACAAGAGTCTGATTGGGAACTTGCATGTTTAAAGGCCCAAAAACAATCAATCAATACGAGAATGAAACTATTACAATACAAATGGTTAATGAGAACTTACATTACCCCGGCCAAACTGAACCAATGGTCCCCTGGCATCCCAGACACTTGTACTAAATGTTTAGAAGGAAGGGGTACTCTGTTTCACTGTGTATGGGACTGTCCGAAGTTAAAAAAATACTGGGAAACAATTGTTCAGAATATATCTGAGATTGTTGGAGTGAAGGTGCCTCACCAAGCAAAGATATGTATACTAGGTATATATCCAGATAACTTTATCGTTAGCTCAAAACAGTTAATTTTAATTAACTTTGGACTCCTGCAGGCCAGAAGAATGATAGCTTTGTCTTGGAGAAGAATGGATTTACCTCCGATACATGTATGGGTGAGGGAGATGGCATCTTGTGTTGTACTGGAGAGACTTACATACATAACCAGAGGAAAAGCAGCAGACTTTGAAAATATTTGGAAACCTTTGTTGGAGTTTCTTGGACGTCAGGGGGCACAGTCAAATTAAAACTGCTGTGGGTTGTTGAGTGCTGTTGTTGAAATTGTTGTTGTTGTTTTTTTGTTTTTTTTTTGTCCTTATCTTTTATTTTCTTTGTTTTCTTTGTTGGATAAGTGAAACATGAAATGTCATGTCTCGTTTTCTTTGAAATTCTGACTAAACATTTCATTTTATAATTTAATTATTAATATTGTTAGTCTGTCTGTATGTGTATATATGTCTATATGTAAATTCAATAAAAATATTGTTTAAAAAAAAAAAAAAAATATTGCACACAATGAATACATATATTCAGTTTGGCCCTAACCGGGTACACTGATATTCTGAACTGAAACAGCAAACACAACTTAAGTAGATATGCAAATAAACAACTAACACAGTGAACCATATAACATTCTAAGGTTACAGTTGGAATTATGGTTGAAAGTAAACGCCTCTACGGGATCCGACTTCATATAGGGAGGCGGAAACGGGAAAAAAAACATAAACGTTAAAGGCTTACTCAAAAAAAACAAAAAAAACAATTCTTGTGCATGTTTGCTCACATGCAGCTCGGAGAAGAATGTTCCAAGTTTAAACAAGTATTACTATTCAGCGTGACAAAATCTATGTACCGGGGTCGTTGTTACGAGCCATCCGGTCCTTGCATAACAAAAGTGAGAGCTGCGTCCGTATACTCGGCACCAAGTCAAACATGTTTACAGCGGGTGTTGCGTCTCTATTCTTTGCAGATGATGTGGTTCTGCTGACTTCATCGGACCGTGACATTCAGCTGCACACTGGGGCGGTTTGCAGCCGAGTGCGAAGCGGTCGGGATGAGAGTCAGTACCTTCAAGTCTGAGGCCATGGTTCTCTGCCGGAAACCGGTGGACTTGGCCCTCCAGGTGGGGAGTGAGTCTTTGCCCCAAGCGAGGGAGTTTTAGAATCTCTGGGTCTCGTTCACGAGTGGTTCAGTGTCCGCTATTATGTGAACATTATACCGGACCGTTGTGGTGAAAAGGGAGCTGAACCGGAAGGCAAAGCTCTCGATTTACCGGTCCATCTACGTTCCAACCCTCACCTATGGCCATGAGCTTTGGGTAGTGACCGAAAGAATGAGGTCGCGGATATAAGCGGCCGAAATGAGCTTTTTTTTTTAACACAACAGCATGTAAACATGTTCTAGTAGAAACACAAAATACAACCTGAAAATGAGCACGATATGGGACCTTTGAGTACAAGTACAAACATCCCGGCTGCTCCTGACTCACTATTTATTAAAAACATAAAGTAAGAGCCTGTTGCATGCTAATGACCGGATTTGATTACGGATGTTTTGATGCACATGTGTTCCGGCAGGCATGTCCTGATTGATCGGCTACGATTATGCATATTTTCAGCGGGCGAATGCATGCTCGTGATTGGAGGAGAGTTTTACCAATAGAGTCCAGTAGGGGGCAGAACTTTGAGTCACTTGTACTTTTATTCTCTGCTACATATTCAGGGAAATATTGTATCTTTTCACTCTCTTTAGTTGGCAGCGTTAGTTACCTTCCAAACAACAACATGTGACGAGCTCATAAAACAAGAGTCTTTGTTCCAGATAGAACCGCCCAACAGTGTACACAGTAGTTAACAAACAGTAGCTCCACCTCAACTACTACAAACTATGCTGTTTACACAACAATGCATGAGTAATAATAATAGTCCAGTAATATGATGTAATAGTACAACAATTCACAATTAGTACTTTTACCGACCTGTCCAGGGTGTACTGCGCCTTCGCCTAAAGCCAGCTTGGATCGGCTCCAGCCCCGCCCACGTTACAGATAATGGATGAATGGATAGTACTACTACTTTTAATACTTTTTAATACATTATTTTAGCCTACTTAAGTGACGCGTTCTTTGCAGAACTTTATCCCTATAGGTTGCTGGAAGGTGTGGTTCTCCTAAACAGACATACCCAAAATAAATCTGTAATATCTCCACAACTAGCAGGTCTATCTGCAGGATCTTGGTCTCTATGGATAGGTAAGACCTCAGAGGATTCATCCCCAGAGTCAGTAACATTGAGACTGTTACTCTGCCTGAATAAACTGTGAAGAACCAAAGGAAAAAATGTACATTTAGACAGTGGATAGGACCATTATAGCAATGATGCCGTGCACAGAGACGCCACTGAATTCATTCAGCAACTCCTCGACTACAACTGAGCCAAAGCAGATATAAATAACACAAAGCACATAGATTCTATAAAGGTTTTAGTCAGGATAGGACCAGGAGGACTCTCCATCTGGCACACTTGGATACCTCAAAGTGTGCCAAATTGGTTTTCTACATCTTGAAAGAGAATCTGGCTCTAAAACACTCCTGATATCCACTACAGGAGGCTATGAGACCACAATGGAGCCTTTGACCATGACCTTTACCCTGAGCATCATCACATTCTACCATTGAGCATCATCACATTCTACCATTAAGCATCATCACATTCTACCATTGAGCATCATCACATTCTACCATTGTGCATCATCACATTCTACCATTGAGCATCATCACATTCTACCATTGAGCATCATCACATTCTACCATTGAGCATCATCACATTCTACCATTGAGCATCATCACATTCTACCATTGTGCACAGTAGAACATCAATAAAAAAAAAAGAAAACAATTCAGAAAAAAGACCACCACAGCATTTTATTAAGTTTCGGTACCAGGTTTGTCAGGTAAAAGAGGTTAAAGACCAAGTCAGGAGACAACACCTTGAAGTTAGACCTGCAGGCCGAAGGACTAAAAGGTTTGTCTAAAGCACCCTTTCCTAAAAAAAAATGATTCTAAATGAATCTGAGTGAAAAAAATAACTACCTTGATTTTCATGGTGGATGGGGCCAGGGCGGAGATCTCCTTCTGCATGCGTTCAGCGATGCCGGGGAACATGGTGGTGCCACTGGACAGCATGGTGTTGGCGTACAGGTCCTTACGGGTGTCCACGTCGCACTTCATGATGCTGTTGTAGGTCGTCTCGTGGATGCCACACGACTCCATTCCTGAACACACGGACGGAACGAGAGTTCATTTAGTGTTCAGTTCAACTCTAATGTTGATTTCTAGCTCATACCAGACCAGAATCGTCAATGACGACACCCTGATGGCAGCGGAAAACCTTCACGTACTGAGAAGTGCCCAGAAACTCTGTCCAAGATCTTTATAAGAGCGATTGGTCAAAATAGTCTTTAGGCTGAGACGACATTTTACGATTCAAATCAGAATTAGAGAGATTTGGCTGATGTTTGACGGGACACAGCAAGGAACAGTAGAATTGAAGTTGGATCATCCTCCTGGATTGACCAAGAACTCAGGGACGATATCAGAGAGAGAGGAGGCAAGACCAAACTAAATTGTATAATTTTGACTCCAAATGGAGTAGTTTTATTATAATAATGAAATATGATCAAGATAATAACAAATAAGATCAATAACAATGTAAATAAGATAACTAAAAGGAATCCAAAGTCAAGTATGTACATTCAATATGATGGAGTGTTGTTTTAGTCGCGTTAAGGCCTCGTCTTTTAGAAACTATTCAGAAAAAAGACCAGCACAGCATTTTATGCGTTTTTAAAGGCAGAGTTTTAACACACAGCTCAGCTGAACCGTGTTTCTGAAAAGAGGTTTAATAAATGATCTTAATTCTTCCTCCACTACTGTGTTGAAATCCGGTCTGGGGGCCACACACTGCTCAGAGAGGTTGGGGGTGAACGAGGCTTTCACAGGGGCCCAGCAGCTCATCTTTGCTCCCAGGAGCCACCGGGAGGTTCATCTGGTCGTGTATTTATGACCTGCAGAGACCTGCAGTTCAGACTGACAGTCGCCCTGCAGAGAAGCATTGTGGTCATTTTTCTTTTTGGAGATCTTTAGATGTTTTAGTAACCTGAGGGGCAGGTTTTGCTTCATGTGTTAATGTCAATGCTCAACTGCACAGTTGTTTTAGTTTGCGTCCCTTATTGCCGCCACGCTCACAATCTTCTGATACATTTACGTAAGAATTTAAGGCGACAGGAGTTTATTCAGTCCCTCAGATAATTAGATTAGATTCAACTTTATTGTCATTGCACATAGTACAAGTACAACGAAATGCAGTTTTGCATCTAACCAGAGTGCAAACTAGTAAAGTGATGTTAAGACAATAAATACAAATGAGGATATATTGGTGTATGTACATATACATATATACAGATTGTAATTAAAGTGCAAGTGATCGATATGTTATATTCTGATGAATAATAGCTATAAGTTGCATACTGATGGGATATTGTATAAGAGTATTATAAACAATAGATGATGTATACAGGTGAAGTTATATCTATACACAGAGAGATTATGTACATAGAACTATATGCATATGGGACTAAGTGAATATTTATAGGATGAATATAGGAGGGTAGATATGTATATACAGAGGGATCATACATTATATATATATACAGGAGAGGATTGTTCAGATAAGAGTCAAATAAAGAGTCAAATAGTGTGAGTGGTTCCTGAAGTATTTCTAACCTCCTGCTGCTAAAGAACTAAAGTAAACAGATTTCCATCATCACACACAAACCTGATCTGAACACGCTGTTCCTTAAATCTTAGTCCAGTTACTCGTCAAAGAAAGACAGGACGTGTCTTAAACATGTTGCTTTAAAAACCCCTTAATCATGAATTTAAGATGATGTTTAGTTCCTCAAACGGACATGTTCAAGTCACATTCCACCTGAAATTTAATTTGTTTTTAAGCATAAAAAATAAGAGATTCTGTTCGAGGCTGCAACTAACGATTATTTTCATTATCGAATTATCTGAGGATTACTTTATCGATTAATTGATTAATCGTTTGGTCTAGAAAATGTTTGAAAACAATGAAAACCATCAGAATTTACTTAAAGCCAAAGGCTGCTGTTTTAAAGCAGGAAATATTAATATTTAAAAATATATTCCTTTGGTTTAGAGTGAAGTTTTTTGTTTGTTTATTAACCTACAGGTTCTCTCTTCATTAGCAAGAAATATTAATATTAAACAAGTATTAATTTGGTATAAAGTGAAGTTTATTTTATTTTATTTTAATCTACAAATTCTCTCTTCTAGCAGCAGGAAATATTAATATATAAACATAAATCCTTTGTCCCCCGAGCCATCAAACTGTACAACACGTCTCTTCTGCACTATATTCACTTTTTTAATAGTCGTGTATCACAGCTGTTACCTGCACTATATTCACTTTTAACAGTTTTCTTCATCTCCTTGTATTTTTATATCTGGTATATTTTTTGTACTTTGTACTACTAACTTTTTTACTGCCTTTTTACTAACATGTTTTGCACTATGGAACTGTGATGCTGTAAACTTGAATTTCCCTCGGGATCAATAAAGTTACTATCTATCTATCTATCTATCTGTATATTAATTTGGTATAAAGTGAAGTTTTTTGTTTGTTTATTAACTTACAGGTTCTCTCTTCTATAGCAGCAGGAAATATTAATATATATGAACAAGTATTAATTTGGTATAAAGTGAAGTTTCCTGGTTTGAGAGAGGTCTTTTTGAGACATTTTAAATCTCTACTCACCTTTCCGGGTCGACGGGCCAATCACAGCTCAGTATAATCCATGACGTCACAGAAAAGCCTGAAGCCGTGGGCACACTACCCGCATCAGGAGCGCGTGGCGTCTGCGTCGCGTGGTGGCTGCGTGATGCAGGAGTCTGGTGTTCACACTAGACGCTTGTTGGCTGCGTGTCGGCTGCGTGTCCGCTGCCTGTCAGCTGTGTTTCTGCTGCTGCTGTCAGCTCTTTCTTTCTGCATAGAGTTTGCCTTTTAATGGCCATTTAACTTCATGATAAATATAATTTATATTTATTTTAGACAGAGAAAGGTTCAGAAACGTGTGATAATTAGTAAATAATAGTAATAATCCACAATTAACACTCCATACTGTATTCATTTATGATGCTTTCCAAGTCACTGCTTTTTCCACATCAATGTCCGGCACATATTTCAGAATAAAAGCCTCGTGTTAACAAATGAAGGAATTCTGTGCAAAGAAAACCCGCTTTAGGGCTTTTATTTCGAAATGAAAGCAGAAAATGTTGATTTAAACCCCAAACTTTATCAATTCTTGGAGGTCTCAAAGTGACTGCTTGTTTCACAGCACTGACTGCTCATATTTCAGAATAAAAGCCTTGTGTTAACAAATGAAGGGATTCTGTCTATAGAAAAAAACGCCTGAGGGCTTTTATTTTGAAATGAAAGCAGGAAGTGTTGATTTAAAAAGAAGTTTACTTAACTTTACTTTTTTTCATCTCCGTAATATATTCTACAGATAAACCTCGACACTGCAGTAAAGTCTTGCTGGTATGAAGTTAATATTCAGTCAATAGATCACCTTCCCTGTCTGTTGCTGCTGAGACACGCAGCCGAGACGCGAGGGGCTCGCGTGTAAAATAGGGGAGCCTTCTATTCTATAAAATAGACGTCAGACGCGCGTCTCACGCGGGCAGTGTGTGCACCACTTGAGGGCTCTTCCTCTTTTTCTGTAAACTGGTTTCTACCCCCCCCACCTCATCCTCCTCACCCACCGACTGAAAGATGTCTCCTTCAGCCAATCAGAGGCCGAGCTGAGGGAAACTGAGGGATCCTGTTCACCTGGACCAATCAGAGGCCGAGCTGAGAGAACGTTACCTTTTATGGACACCATGCAGAGTGAGTCACCGCCAGCGCGCATAAAGGCTGTGCGCGGTGAATGCAGCATCACGAGCCAAACCCGCAGGGCAGAGAGACACGCACGACCTCACCACCGACACCAAGAGAAGAAACACCCAGCTCACCTGCACAGGTAAGAAGCAGCAGCAGCAGCTGAACTACTACAGGACACAGATTCCAGCTCTGCTCAGACAGCTTTTAAAACTGTAGAAATCTGTCAAATGTCTCCTTTATGTGGAACTTTGAAAGCAGCAGATTGTAGTTGTAACTCTTTAAATGCAGAGAGTCTGACTTTAAACACGACGAGCTGTTAAAAAGCTGTTTAAAAGTGTGTTTTTGCATAAAGATGAAACTTCCTGAGAAGTATTTCTGCAACAAACGAGCCCTTAAAGGGTTAATCCGGAAGCGCTCAGTGCAAGTATGAGGATGTTGACTCCCAATCCGGTAAACCTGCAGCTTAAAGAACACAAAATGAATAAAAAGCACTTATTTTTATTAAATGTATTTATTATTTTTGACTGCAATTTCAATATGATCCTTTTTAACATAATTTGTATTTATTTTAAGACACACATGGTGTGATTCTTGCAGGATCTGCACCAAACAAAGATGTTTTCTTATCTCTGCATAATATTTAATTTAAAAAATTGTATGTTTGTCACACCTCCTGTGATTATATGCCATAATGCGATTTGTTGATTTAATTGTGCCGCTTTACTTACTTTTCAAGTTATAAACCGATGAGACACTGAAGAATGAAATACATCCGTAGTGTTAACAGTAAAGTTCTCTTTTTTTAAGAATGGTTTCACTGTGAAGTCACTCTGTGGTTTGTTAAAAGGAGGAAACATCAGTTTCCGTGGTGCATTATGAAAGATTTCTTTACAAACTGGGGCTTGTTGGGAGTTTTACATTTTCTTTTTTTTACATGAACATTGTCACATTTTGGTCAACAAATTGAATAACTCCTATATGCAAATTAATATCATAAAAATAAATAAATCTATTAAAATAACTCCTATGCAAAATAATATTAATATAATAAAAATAAATAAATCAATTAAAAGAAATACCTACAAAAAATAAAAGACACATCAAATGCATATTCCTACATTAATCTGCACTGCTGTGTGTGCAGGTATTGTGTGATGGTGTGTGGGGGAATTCTTACATTTTAGTTTGAGTTGCGTAACAGTTCCAGTTGTGTGTGAATGTCCTGAGGGGATGGCTGCTCCTTTTACTGCATCAACCTGTTTCAGACCCTCAACTCAACCTGAATTACCACAACTTCATTCACTTTGTCGCTCTATAACCGACTGCACGCTGCAGATAAACTCCTCAACGTAAAAAGGGTGCAGTTAAAGATGTTATGTCCTGTCTGGACTTATTGGAAATGTCTTGAAGCAACTTATTAGCTACTCACAATGCACTCCTAAATCATTTTATTTATATATATATATATATTAAACACATTTATTTTCATGGTTAATGACTGGTCATGAATAAAGTGATGCTTTAAAAACACATTGCATATGTTGTACTCTAAACATCCTGTTTTCTGGAGTTAGATAGTGAATATAATCAATAGGATGCATTATCAGCTTCAAACATCCCCTTGGACGGATATTTTTAATCATGAGTAGAAACAATCAATCTTGTATGAATAATATAACGTTTAACACAAATGATGTACTTTTAACCAAATGATTAATGGATAAAAGTTCACCTTACACTTCCTCGTCGCCTACAAGGCCTATTGGAAAAAGGCTGCTTCATCAACATGTGCAGTAAAATCTGATCTGCACTCGCCGAAATTTGAGCAAATCGCAACGCACGACCGCAGCTCCAGTTAGTGTCATACCCTGAGACTCGTGTCCGGTCGGCCATGCTTGCTGAAAGCGAGGGCGTGGCTCTACCTGATGATGTGGACCACTTGATTGGCTTATAGACATCCAGTCAAATCAGTTGTTGCATTTGGTTGGAGTCAGATGACAGTAGAAAGTCCATTCGATTGGTAAGGGGATCTGAAAGGGTTAAAAAAAAAAAAGTCACATGGGTTATCAGGTTGGACGACTTGAAGGGCCCACAAAAAAACCCAACGGTCATCCCAGTGACCTGCATCAGAATAATATGTGGATGCACGTTTCTGTTTTTGTTAATTTCACTTTAAGTGTGTTGAAATCAGAGCTGAGAAGTTTGTGCAACTTCGAGACTCCTCGTCATACCGGATGGCATTGCATCACTACTCTGGATTTTGTAACCGTGGAGTTTCCAGAAGTCAGTAGTGAGCCGGCAGGAAAACATTACATAACTGCTTATTTCTGACTAAACTTCTGGTATTATTTATGGTTTTAAAAACCCTTACTTTAAATAATTATCAGCTATTTATGGTGTGATCCCGGTCACTTCCACACCGCTTATTTCTGACAAATTTTCTTAAAACGGTTAAAGCTTCTTATTATACTTAAAAATGATATTTCTTTTATCCACTATGCTGTTTTTGAGCGTTTTGTATCGATACCAAAACTCATGGATCATTTATTAATTCAGTTTTCAGGTGATTAACTATAAAGAGTTTACTGAGACCACAGGAACTATTTATGGTGCATTATGGGAGAAAAATAAGCTTTAATGTAAATGTTTGCTTTCAGAAATGGAAGACGACGTTGCTGCCCTGGTTGTTGACAATGGCTCCGGCATGTGCAAGGCCGGTTTCGCCGGTGACGACGCCCCCCGCGCCGTCTTCCCCTCCATCGTCGGTCGCCCCAGACATCAGGTACCAACGCCAGCATGATGACGTTTAAAATCTAACCCACCAGGTAAACGCAGTGTGACTGTAAAGGTGTGTTTGTGTGCAGGGTGTGATGGTGGGAATGGGACAGAAGGACAGCTACGTGGGAGACGAAGCCCAGAGCAAGAGAGGCATCCTGACCCTGAAGTACCCCATCGAGCACGGCATCGTCACCAACTGGGACGACATGGAGAAGGTAAAGACATTTACGTCACGTTTACACACCTGGAGCTCAGCTCAGAGAACATCTGGTCCAACTTGACAGTCCACCTTAAGAGAGTCTGAGCCGGTGTTGCAGGATACGGGAAGTTGGCTTAGGTCTTGAGGAGTTGTAGCATTTATTCACCAACAAAAAAAACTGTCTGTCACGTGATGCCATTGGGCCCAAAAAAGACTTTTTCCCATAGACTTACATTGGGAAAGAGACGTCTGTAACTCAGCAGATCATTTTTTTTAGGTGAATCAACTTCCCAGTATGAATACTCTAAAAGTCCTTTTTTAAATCATTAGGTCCTAAATGTTGTAAAATGCACTAATAGCTGAATCCAGAGTTATTTCCCTTCCTCTGTTCATGTGAATGAGCTCTGGAGCGAGGGCTGGGAGGCGGAGTTAGCAAGCCTTGACGACGGCTTTGACCCCGTGACCGAGCGGACGCTACTGCGCCTGCTCCATGGGCCCAATAGATGCGGAAGATCGTCGCAAGATCCGGGTACTTTTCCAGTTGGAAGTCGAGCCATTTTGGCTTCATGCTCCTATGAGCAAATTTCATAGGAATGAATGTTGGGCCCCGCCTCCAACGCTGGATCCAGTTCTCTTTATACATCCATGATCTACATGGAGAGCTGGCTGCCATGTTTCTACAGTAGCTCAGAACAGACAAACCAAACACTGGCTCTAGAGAGGGTCATACATGTTTTCGCGTCAGCCACCGTAGTTCTCCTACACGCTTGGCACACGGGAGAAATTCAATAAGGTCTCAGTTGGTTGCAATCTGCAACCTCACCGCTAGATGCACCTTTAAGTAAGAGTAGCATTACCATCGTGAAGAAATACTGTTTTACAAGAAAGTCCTGCAAAAACCTTTACCTAACAGTACTGAGAGTAAACTCACTCGTAATGCAGAATGGCCCACTTCAGCATAATATTGATGTGTAAGAATCTCTGTCCTGCAGATCTGGCATCACACCTTCTACAACGAGCTCCGTGTTGCACCTGAGGAGCATCCAGTCCTGCTGACCGAAGCTCCACTCAACCCCAAGGCCAACAGGGAGAAGATGACACAGGTGTGTTCACGCTTTCTTCAAAACCAGTTGGAACGAGCTACAGGTTGTTTTTGTGTTTTTGTTTTGGTCTTCAGCAGTGAACACCTGTTGTGTTTTCTCTTTGGTCCAGATCATGTTCGAGACCTTCAACACTCCTGCCATGTATGTGGCCATCCAGGCCGTCCTGTCCCTGTACGCCTCCGGTCGTACCACAGGTGAGAACTCAAACATTTCTCTCTAAAATAGAACATCTTTGTCTATCAAAAGCCAATTTGTGACAAATTCAGACTTCTTACATCCAAAATAACTTGTATTTCCCAACACGTTGGGTTATTCATTCAGTAGTCTGTGCTCTTGGTGCAACATCTAGTGGCCATTAAAGGGACTGCAGCCGAACACGTTTCAGGGTTGAACGATGACTATTGCTGATCAGACTGACCAGAAAAGTCTTTTCCTTTTTGTAACTGGGTGTTTTCTGTCTTGCAGGTATTGTGATGGACTCCGGTGACGGTGTCAGCCACACTGTGCCCATCTACGAGGGTTACGCTCTGCCTCACGCCATCCTCCGTCTGGATCTGGCTGGCAGAGATCTGACCGACTATCTGATGAAGATCCTCACTGAGAGAGGCTACAGTTTCACCACCACTGGTACGAGTTTTACTCCCTTAAACAAATGCTATATGCCCAATTTATAATCTGGAGCCTCTAACTTGAAGTCTAAGGTCGGGAGGCGATGCTCCTGAATGTCTTCCTGAATATTTGCATCTTGTTTTAGTCCTTTTGTAACTCAAATATTTCCACTCTTGAACTCCAGCCGAGCGTGAGATCGTGCGCGACATTAAGGAGAAGCTATGCTATGTGGCTCTGGATTTCGAGCAGGAGATGCAGACGGCAGCTTCCTCTTCCTCTCTGGAGAAGAGCTACGAGCTTCCCGACGGACAGGTCATCACCATCGGCAACGAGCGGTTCCGCTGCCCCGAGGCGATGTTCCAGCCTTCATTCCTTGGTGGGTTAACACGGACTTTAAATAATTAAAAACAAGCTGCCTAGTCCTTTGATGAGTCTGGTCTGAGCTAGAAATGAACATTAGAGTTGAACTGAACACTAAATGAACTCTCGTTCCATCTGTGTGTTCAGGAATGGAGTCGTGTGGCATCCACGAGACGACGTACAACAGCATCATGAAGTGTGACGTGGACATCCGTAAGGACCTGTACGCCAACACCGTGCTGTCCGGTGGCACCACCATGTTCCCCGGCATCGCTGACCGCATGCAGAAAGAGATCACCGCCCTGGCCCCATCCACCATGAAAATCAAGGTAGTTATTCTTTCACTTAGGTTAATGAAGGGAAAGGGTCCAGTAGATATAACTCTTTAGTCCTTCAGCCTGCTTGCAGGTCCAACTTCAAAGTGTTGTCTGCTGACTTGGTCTTTAAAGGCTGTACTGCCCCCCAGTGGACTAACTAGAGTATCTGATCTGAAATCTACAGAGAACAAACATTCAGTTTAATGTCACATTATCAGTTTAACTTGAGGTCCACTTGAGGGTCAATTGGCTTTGACGTGTAATAAAAACCTGTGTAATATTTTTTTGCAAGTCCAGAAATCTTAAATAAGAGTACATTAAGGCTTTTGCTGTAGATATTAACCATGCTTCCCACCTGTTTTTCTCCTCCTCTCCAGATCATCGCTCCCCCAGAGAGGAAGTACTCCGTCTGGATCGGCGGCTCCATCCTGGCCTCCCTCTCCACCTTCCAGCAGATGTGGATCAGCAAGCAGGAGTACGACGAGTCCGGCCCCCTCCATTGTCCACCGCAAGTGCTTCTAGAAAGCTCCACGTCCTCTTCTGCCCCGGCGGGGACGTTGCCATGCTTTCCAACTGCTCCATCCAACTCGGACGGTCTCTGGTTTATCTTGAGTGAACAGACTAACGGAGCAGCAAATCGCTGAACCTCCTACAAACGCCATTTCTGAACATGTTCCTCGAATTCTGCTCACAACTTTCACTCCTTCTGGTGATTAACTACTGATGGTCAAAGAAAACAAACAGTATTATCACTAAACATCTCTTTCTACCCGTGTCTTTCTACCTCTTTCACAACCGAATGCAATAAATTTGCACATCAACATTCTGCTTTTCTCCTTGGCCGTTCTGTCGATTTGACTCTGTCGGAGTCGAGTTGTGTCAATATTCAACAGGAGTGTTTCCTGATCAATAAAATGCCAACATTTTGATATTTACAACTTCTCTTGTCGTTATTTGCTATGAGTTTCACAAATCTTAAAATGTGTTTTGTGCATTTTTGAGGTTTTCCTATCACTACAGATGCTTTACATCAAAGCACATAATCATTGCCTTCAGTTTGATTTACACACTAAAAACCTTCAGGTGAATCTACTCCTAGATCACTTTCTGTGTTTAGTCATTCTCCCAAAATAATGCCAGAATTAAGATTGCAGTAAAGGAAAGTACTCTTGACTGAAAAATAATGAACAAATGTCATTATACTGCAATGCGCATGGCATTTCTAATTTTATTTAACATTAATTTGGAAAGTTTAATAACCAGCTTATTTAAAAAAAAAAATGCAGGAATGGCATTAACTTTTTGTTTTTTGAAAAACTTTCAAAGCCAAACCTACACCTCTTGTCTTTTAAATAAAGAAATGCAATAAAATGGTAAATCTTTAAACTTTCTTGCCTTTTGATCCATAAATGGCCACATGGTGGTGCTAAAGTTTTGATTCAGTGAAAAAGTAATTCTATATTTTTCCCTCCTGTGTTCCAAATACAATATCTATGAATTTGGCCACACCCTTTTCCACCTACATACTTTCTGATATATTGATGTATTTTGTCAATTCTAAAGATTTCTTCCATTGTCCCTAAATTGTCTAACCATACTCTGATGGACGCTCCTTATTTATTCTTTGAAACCTTAAGAAATGGACTCGAATGGGCCGTCCTGGTGCCAAGAGGTTTAAGACATGTTAACAGCAACATCCCTGATCAAAAAACTTGAGGCAAATATTTAATTTAAAAAACGCCGTACCTGAATTCATTAAATGACTGTATTTAGTCTTTAAGGACAACGGCAGCTCTTACCTTAAAGAGAACAATAGCAGAAGCATAATTTGATGTCATCTTATGTGATAATCAAAAATATAATTAACACAGAAACACAAAATGAACTTCATCCGCTGCAGAACGGTACTAAACACCGATATGATATAAACCACTGAGTTAAAATGAACAAACCGATTACACAACATAGATACACCTTGTTATCATAACATGTAGGTGTACAAACACTACAACAGACAGGCCTACATATATGTAGATATATGTGTACTTACTGCACAGTAAATGAATGGATATGATTGATCTCAACATGTGGTGATGTTAAAAGGTGTAATACACTTTAAGTAGATTAAAAACATATAGGCCTATTAAAAGATATAAGGATTACTGATACATGAACATTAGTGTGCACCCAAATTTCTGTTTAAGGTCTCTGGGGACGTATAATATGCATATATAGAAATAATCTCTACGTAGGCTGGCAAGATCTCACCAAGAGATTAATATAAAGAGAAGGTTTTGATCTACATATAATTATTTAAACTTGCTTTGGTTTGATTTGTTACGTCAACAACTTCCTGTTATTAGAACATGTGTTAGCAAAGCATAACACATCAATTAAAGTACATGTTAATGTGAATTAAATGTCACTTTCATTTAGTCTTATTCAAAGCCAGAGTCCTGCATCTCAGGAATGTAGATGGTAAAACCGAGGAAGATGAGGTGTTATATTTGTTTAACGCATAGAAAAGAAATTGTAAAAATTACAAATTGTGGTTTTAAGGGGGGTTATGTGGGGATTTTTTGGAAATGATAAAAATATTTAGAGTAAAACCTGCCTCATATTTTAATAAAGTGGGCCTAACATTGCTCTACGTTCAGACAGTTAAGATTAAGCTATATTAAACATCTAGAATCTACCAAAGCATTGCTTCTTTAATGTTCACAAAACACATCCATAGAAAAATAAAGCTGCTCTTTGTTTGGAGAAAAAATACATTTTTAAAGAGCCAACAAGGTGCTTAAAAAACAGAAAGTTTAAAGTGAATATCTTTAGCTAACTTGTCTGTTCAGGCCTCTTCTTCATCACCATCATCTAGTTTGCATTTGTCTGAGTGAAACTCACCTATTCTCATGTAACGCTGCACAATGTGGGCCCAGTATGCAGAGACATCAGTGATTACCTGCTGCCTTCACTGATGCTAATCACAACGCTGACATCTGCCAAACCCGACGGTCCACATTCTGCAGCTGCTTCAGGAACAATCAGACAGGAGCTGAGTAACAGTAAAAAACTAAAATAAGAAAAAACTATTTTGTTATTTTCACAGGACAACTGCATTTTTTCCTACTTCCACATATGTGTCTCTTATCAGCTTCAAATATGGGTTTATTGCACAATTTCTTTTTCACAATTACCAGGACTGTTTGAAAATTAAGATTTATTTCATGTGAATAGTTGCAGTCAAGATTTATCATGGGTTATAGCATTACACGAGAAACAAAAATGCATTTTTATCAGAATTGTGAAGGCGTCAGATAAGAGAGCTCATGACAGAACAATAACACAACTAATCAATGACTGATGATGATCTGTGGCTACATAAAATATAAAATAATGTTACGAAGACGGGCTACGAGGTGAGCTCGCCTTACATGGACGGATATATCAATATTTTTTATACATGTCACATATTCATTTACGTTCTTAAATTATTAAATATAAATCCATTTTCTTTTAATTTTTACCTTTATAAGATAAGATAAGATAAGATAAGATAAGATACAACTTTATTAATCCCGACGGTAATTCTTGTGTCAGATATTGCTAAAAAATTACAACAAGTTCAAGTGTATAAAATAAAAAGTACTATTTCTAGCACCAGTGCCTAATAGAATAACAATTAAGTAAGATACATTTAGTAAAATGAGTAAATAAGATAAGTAAAATAAAAAAGTATAAAAAGATTTTTAAAAAGTAAGCTAAAAAACAGAAAAGGAAGTAATATTGCATGATTGGCATTAATATTGCACACAATGAATACATATATTCAGTTCGGCCCTAACCGGGTACACTGATATTCTGAACTTAAACAGCAAACACAACTTCAGTAGATATACAAATAAACAACTAACACAGTGAACCATATAACATTCTAAGGTTACAGTTGGAATTATGGTTGAAAGTAAACGCCTCTACGGGATCCGACTTCATATAGGGAGGCGGAAACGGAAAAAAAAACCATAAACGTTAAAGGCTTACTCAAAAAAAACAACAACAACAACAATTCTTGTGCATGTTTGCTTACATGCAGCTCGGAGAAGGATGTTCCAAGTTTAAACAAGTATTACTATTCAGCGTGACAAAATCTATGTACCGGGGTCGTTGTTACGAGCCATCCGGTCCTTGTATAACCAAAGTGAGAGCTGCGTCCGTATACTCGGCACCAAGTCAAACACGTTTACAGCGGGTGTTGCGTCTCTATTCTTTGCAGATGATGTGGTTCTGTTGGCTTCATCGGACCGTGACCTTCAGCAGCACAATGGCACTTTTTGCAGCCGAGTGCGAAGCGGTCGGGATGAGAGTCAGTACCTTCAAGTCTGAGGCCATGGTTCTCTGCTGGAAACCGGTGGACTTGGCCCTCCAGGTGGGGAGTGAGTCTTTGCCCCAAGCGAGGGAGTTTTAGAATCTCTGGGTCTTGTTCATGAGTGGACAAGCAGAGTGGACAAGCAGACAGGCGGTTCAGTGTCCGCAATTATGTAGATGCTGTACCGGACCGTTGTGGTGAAAAGGGAGCTGAACCAGAAGGCAAAGCTCTCGATTTACCGGTCCATCTACGTTCCAACCCTCACCTATGGCCATGAGCTTTGGGTAGTGACCGAAAGAATGAGGTCGCGGATATAAGCGGCCGAAATGAGCTTCCTTCGTAGGTTGGCTGGGCTCAGCGAGAGGATGAGGAGCTCAGACATCCGGAGGGATCTCGGAGTAGAGGCGCTGCTCCTTTGCGTCGAAAGGGGGCCAGCTGAGGTGGTTCGGACGCCTCCCTTTGGAGGTTTTTCTGGGCACATCCAGCTGGTAAGAGGCCCCGGGGTAGACCCAGAACACGCTGGAGAGATTATATATCTCGTCTGGTCTGGGAACGCCTCGGGGTCCCCCAGGAAGAGCAGGAAAACGTTGCTGGGGAAAGGGACGTCTGGAATTCCCTGCTAAGCCTGCTGCCCCTGAGACCCGGCCCCGCGACCCGGCCCCGGATAAGTGGAAGGTAATGGATGGATGGATGTTTAACAAACTCAAAAATGTTCCAAACTTTGTAGTTCTTTAACTTAATAAAGAAACGTAACAAAAAGAACATCAATGTCATAACAAATAGTCAAATTAGGGATGCTCATTTTGAAAAATGTTGTTAACCGATAACCGACCCTCGTTAACCGATTATTAACCGTTAACAACAAGATTTGTGCCTCGTGCCAGCTGCAGTGTACGAGCACAACGGACAACTGAGAACCCAGTTCACCGTCCGGGAGCGTTAACTTAGCAGCTACGATGCTGCGTGTAGTGTCGCGGACATGCAGCCACTTTCCCAGTAAAAGTCTCCACCGCACATTTAGTTTAGTTTAGCAGGTTGTCAGCTGTGTCTCTGCACGGATTAACGACACTCTGTCTGCCCGGATTAACGACACTCTGTCTGCCCGGATTAACGATACTCTGTCTGCCCGGATTAACGATACTCTGTCTGCCCGGATTAACGATAGCGATTGTCCTACAAACAGTGTGTGTATTTGTGCTACATTAGCAGCTCTAGTATGAGTGACCATGCGTGTGGCGGCGGCGAGTGTGAGGTTGTTGGTGGCGTTCTAGCTGTGAACGTAGGTGTAGCAACTACGAACTACGAAACTACAACTACTCCGCTCCGCTCAAGCGAGCTGGAGAGACGGAGCCGACTTCCTGTATCCTGCAACTCCGGCTCCGCCTCTTAATGTGGGCTGTTAAGGCGGACCATCTTTTCTTCTTAAAGAGATGAGCCGCTCAGCTTTTAAATTAATTATAAATATTTCTTTTAACCATTTTAACCGATAGCGTTAATCGGTTAAAATGCTTAATTTCGGTTAATTATGAACATCCCTTAGTCAAATAGTGGTCGAAAGACTATATCTCAACCATGGCTTCAGCTGCCCACACCACCTGCCTCCGTAGTGTGTGTGTATGCCTAACTCAGAAATATATAACATAATAGAAATAATAGAAACAGCAGCAGCACAACCACAGAATATGTCCACTTTCTTCTCTTAGAGTAGTACTCTTCTTGGAGCTTTCTGAAGCTTGTTTTCCCCTCTTCCAGAATCTGTTTATCCTCTTGATGTATTCGTTCCCAGGTGTCCTTTCTTTCCTTGTCCCAGGCGTCGCGATCTCTCTTCATCTCTTTTCTAAACTGCTCCAGCCTCTTTGCTGCGTTTTCTCGTTGCTCTCTTTCTGATTGAACTATTTTCTCTGAAGCTTCCAGTTTTCTTCTCCATTCCTGTCGCATAGTTTCCTCTTGTTTTTTCCGTCTCCTTTCCTCTTCCTCCCGTTCTTTCTTTCTCTCCTCGCGTTCCTTTCTGATGCATTCGTCTTTCTCCTGCAGCTGTTTTGCTCTCAGTTTTCTCTCCTCTTCTGTGATTTTACTTTTCAGTGTTTTCAAATCTTCCTGATGTTTTCTCTGGAGGTCTTCTTCCTTCTCTTTCAAAACCCTCTCCACTTCTATCTGTGTGTATCCCTCTGTGTCGTCAAACATCTCTTCGTTGTAGCAGCCGCCATTTTCCTTCACCATGGTCTCGACATTGGTCAGTAGCTCTCTGACTTGTGTGCGGTTTGTGTCTTTGTTATTGAAGACCTGGTATCTCCCTCCACAGTCATCTATGAGTTGTTTGACAAAGACATCACAATCTTCGACGTAACTCTCAAATGACTGATCTTCCAATTCATCTCCGCTGGTGAATATAATGATGATGAAATGTTCAGACTTCTTGCCAAAATATTTCTTGATCACTTCCACGGAGTCTTTCTCCTCCTGTGTAAAGTTCCCGATCTTCAGCACCAGTAAGAACACATGAGGTCCAGGAGACAACATGCTGATGCATCTTTTAATCTCTTGTTGAACTTCAGAGACAGTCGTGTCAAACAAGCCGGGGGTGTTGACGACGACAACAGGCCGTCCATCAACCTCTCCTGTTGCTTTCTGGCAAAACTTGTTTGCTGGCTTCGGGGTGATTCTGGTTTTGAAATGCTTGTTGCCCAAAATGGTGTTTGCTGTTGAACCCTTACCGCTACCAGACTTTCCAATCAGCACCATCCTGAGACACTCTCTGTTCTGATTTTCATCAGCACCTCTTCTCTGTTCCACATCCTGCAGTTCAGCTCTGAGCCTTGAAACCTTCTCCATCTGAGCCGTGGTAAACATCTTCATTGTGAAGCATCTGGATCCTCTCGTCTTGTCGACATCTTCCAACAGCTCTGGGATCTGCTGCTGGTCCTTGATGTTGAGAACAACATATCTTCCTCCACAGCTCTGACAGAGCTCCTGGATGCCATTATTTTTGTTTATAAACTTAACAACATCTGGAGCTGTAGGATCCGAATCCACAGTGAACAGAATCGTGGTGAAGTCATTGACTAGAGAGCTGAATGTGTTCTGGATGGTCTCCAACTCTCCCTTGTCTTCATCAGTGAGGGGACAAACAGGTAGGACCAGGATGAAGGCATGGACATCCTCAGGATCACAGAGGGACATACACCTGAATGATTCCTCCATCACTGCCTCCTGAGGTTTTCCATACAAGGCAGGAAGCTCCACCAGAGAAACCCGACGTCCACACACCTCTCCCTGATGTTTAACACACTCTGATGAGCTGGAGACTGGATGAAGCTCTGTCTGACCTAAAATGGCCTTGACTGCTGAAGTCTTCCCTGCTCCTCTCCTCCCACACAGAACCAGGTTTAAAGATGGTTTCATGTCTTCAGACTTTAGTGTCATGATCAAACCTGCATCCTCAAACAAATCACAGGTCACATGATCTCCATTGTTCTCCTTTGCAGTTTGACCCAAGCGTGTTAACAGCTCTGTAAGTTCAAGGTTCTCCTGCTTCATGTATCTGTATCTACACATTCTCATCATGTCTTTTAAGGGCTGGTCTGGTTTACCCATGAAACCTGGACTCTCCTCTCTGGGTGTTGATATCAGTATCAGTGAATGATCAAAGGATTGATCACCGAAGAGTTGAAGGACTCTGCAGAGCTTCAGTTTGTGTTCCTCAGTGAAGTCTTCAGGCTGTAGAACCAGCAGGAACACATGAGGTCCAGGATCAGAGAGTCTCTCACAGGTTCCTACATATTCTCTTTGTTTGTTTTCAGAGATGTCAGGAAGCAGCAGATCTGGAGTGTTGATGACAACTATTTCTTTCTCCTTCAATCGTCCTCTGACTCTCAGACAGCAGTCTGGTTCTTCCTCAGTGTTGAACTTATTCTCTCCCAGTATGAAGTTCGCCACTGAACTCCTCTCAGACCAGCTGTTCCCCAGCAGAACAACCCTCAGCTCAGACACTGAAAGGGAAAACACTGAATTAGAAAGATGAAACTGTACTGAACTTGACCTGATAGAAGACCAATCTAACAGGATTGTGATGAAACATAATTCTAACTGGTGGTAGGGATGTTAATAAACTTGTGACAACACCGGTGTTATCGATTACACCGGACATTTTACAAGAAAAGATGACGCTCAATATGTGTAGCGCCGCAGGGGGTCTACCTGGCGCCGCTCCGCCTCACACACTGGCTGTGACCGCTCCGTCCTCCACGTGGCGAGTGCCTCATTAACGTTACGGTTCCCTCATAGCATTTGGGTTCAAATCTGAAATATTGCCAAATAGGCGCATTTGCTTTTCACTTCGACACCAAATCCTCCGCCATCGTCTTGTCTGTTAACTCTCTCTCGTCCGGTGTGAAATCTGACTCCTGCTACTCTGAGTTGAGACTCCGTACGGAGTATTGATAACATGCCGCTGATACGCCAAAATGAACTAAATGGGTTTTATTTCTGTAAATAAAGCAAAACGACGGTGGGTACGTAATGTAATCGGTGAGTGCCCGACCACCGTGTAACACCGGTAACACCGACTACCGTGGCAGGCCTAACTGGTGGACCCGGAAAAAAGTGTTGTGTTGTCAAAGAGAAGTCTCTACCTTTAAATTACAGGCCTATCTCCAAGTTGCCTGGTATATCAATAGACAAAGTCTTAGAAATTGGTTGCTAAGCACCGGCTCGTCTGCCGACAGCACGGAGCACATTATTCAAGTTCAAGTTCTACTCAGTAATTATAAAATAGTCTAAACAATCTTAAAATTCCATAAATTGGGCTTCGCTGTAAAGCTGAGACTCTGGTGGATCCCATGAGCCCAACTGTATTCATGTGTGATGAGGTTAGTCCCCATAGGAGACATTTCATTGACCTCACTGTATAAAATGACCTTGTGGTGACCTCTAGGATAATCACAGCCTCATGAAACTTTACAGCCACAAACTAGAAGATGGATGGATCAAACTAGAGACCTAGAGCATTCAGAAGATAGATGGATCAAACTAGAGACCTAGAGCATTCAGAGGATGGATGGATCAAACTAGAGACCTAGAGCATTCAGAGGATGGATGGATCAAACTAGAGACCTAGAGCATTCAGAGGATGGATGGATCAGACTAGAGACCTAGAGCATTCAGAGGATGGATGGATCAAACTAGAGACCTAGAGCATTCAGAGGATGGATGGATCAAACTAGAGACCTAGAGCATTCAGAGGATGGATGGATCAGACTAGAGACCTAGAGCATTCAGAGGATGGATGGATCAGACTAGAGACCTAGAGCATTCAGAGGATGGATGGATCAGACTAGAGACCTAGAGCATTCAGAGGATGGATGGATCAAACTAGAGACCTGGAGCATTCAGAGGATGGATGGCTCAAACTAGAGACCTGGAGCATTCAGAGGATGGATGGATCAAACTAGAGACCTAGAGCATTCAGAGGATGGATGGCTTTCCATCCAAATGCAGAAATCTCCAAATGTCAAAAGTTTTTGATCCCAAATCACAGCATGGCTTTTTCTCTGGTATTCCTCAAGGTCTTGGTGTCTTAATGTGGTATTCTGGAGGGTTATTGATCATTTTTATTAATTCTCCAGTGGTAAAAAATGTCTAAATTTAGCACCAAATCTGTGTAACAAACGGTATCAACTTATGAGACATAATAGAGCATGGGGATGACCATCATATATCATAATGTTCTAAACTCTTATACACTTTCACAATTTATTTTAAATATGCTGAGCAGCATCTGAAATTAATCTCCAGGTTCCAGCTTTCAGATGATGTTCACCACTTCTATGTGACATCTACTGTTGACCTGCTATCTCCCCCTAAAGACCCTCTGGACCCCCCTAAAGAAGACTAAAACAGGTCTACTGTGGGTCTCAGAGGGTTAAAGAATACCTCATAAAACACCTTAACAGAGTCAGATCAGTTGAACTCACTGTCAGGTGGAAGCCAGTTATAGCTGCTGCTGTGGCTCAGAGGTCGTGCCATGTTTCCTTCTGTAAGAAAACAGAAAAATAACCAAACCTCAGTCAACAGATTCCTTTGTGACCAGCTGTCAGATAGTTAATGCTGTGTCTCCATCTAGACCAGGGCTCAGCAACCTTTACTATCAAAAGAGACATTTTAGGCAAAAAAATCCGTCTGGAGCCGCAAAACATGTGATCATTGTGATGAAGGTAACACAGTTTATAGTCTAAGTATATAGTAAATAAGGGTAATGCAGTGAGGGCCAAAGAGACAATGTACAACGGAGTATTAGGGCCACATTGAGGGAAAAAACATCTGAGATTTACACAATAAAGTCAGAATACTACGAGAATAAAGTCATAACTTTACGAGAAAAAAAGTCGTAATATTGTGAGAATAAAGTCATAATTTTACGAGAAGAGAAGTCGTAATATTGTGAGAATAAAGTCATAATTTTACGAGAAGAGAAGTCGTAATATTGTGAGAATAAAGTCATAATTTTACGAGAAAAAAAGTCGTAATATTGTGAGAATAAAGTCATAACTTTCCGAAAAAAAATTGTAATATTACGAGAATAAAATCATAACTTTACGATAAAATATTTTTTTTCCTCAATGTGGCCCTAATACTCCGTTATACCATAGACCTACAACAATGATAAATAAAAATGAAAATGTAAACACAAAAACAGTTATTCATTTCCATTTTTATAAATCCACAGGGAGCCACTGGAGAGGAGCTGAAGAGACGCAGGTTGCTGACTCCTGGTCTAGTGGTACAAACGTGGTCTTACGACTGATATGTGATGAGGAACATTCGGTGACAGCAGCCAGATCCAGCTATTTTCAATTTAACATATAACATATAACACCTCTGAATAGAGTTAATGCACATTAGTGTTGTAAATCTGATGGTACTCACCAGATGCTGAGGCAGCTGCCATACCGTCACCGTGGAAACACCAGAAGAAGCTCAGCTGGAGACCAACAGCTGGTTTGAAACTCCTTCAAACACAAAGTGAACACTTTTCAGGAAACTTTTAACAAGCTGGAGCTCGTTGTGTTTGAACTTTATGGTCCGATACCAGTTTCTGTTTCACAACCCTACACACAGACGTGACAAAGACTTTGAGCGTTATCAGGCCACACATGAATCTACATTTGACTTCCTCCATATTCTCATTTTGACGTGCAGGAGAACCAGCACACGTGTAACATTCATAGCTGCATTTCATGGAGGTGTGCTGTGTATTTATATTTTAGTGGTAGTTGTAGAGTCTTTATGTGAAGTATAAGTATTTA